>NC_135977.1:17559246-17651746 GCF_053455715.1 Rhinoraja longicauda | reverse complement strand
GACGTACATCGCTGCTACCGGGCGTGTGTCTTAGAGTCATTCAGGCCCTTCAGCCCAACTTGCCCACGCCGACCAACAGGCCCCATCTACACTAGTCCCACCTGCTTGCGTTTGGCCCATATCCTCTAAACCTGTCCTGTCCATGTACCTGTCCAAATGTTTCTTAAATGTTGCACTAGTACCTGCCTCAACTACCTCCTCCGGCATCTCATTCCATACACCCCCCACCCTCTATGTGAAAAAGTTACCCCTCAGGTTCTTATTAAACCTTCCCCCCCCCCCCCCCCCCCCACCTTAAACTTTTGTCCTCTGGTTCTTGATTCCCCTACTCTGGGCAAGAGACTCTGTGCGTTTACCCGATCTATTCCTCTCGTGTCGTCAGTGTGCTGTGGAGGTGGCTTCATTCATTCAGTTTTCTCTCCTTAAAGAGGGCGGCACAGCAGCGCAGCGGGTAGAGCCGCTGCCTCACAGCTCCAGAGACCCGGGTTCGATCCCGACCTCGGGTGCTGTCTGTGTGGAGTTTCAACATTCTCCCTGTGATCTCCTCCTGGTGATTTCCGTAGGTTTCCTCCGGGTGCTCCGGTTTCCTTCCACATCTCAAGGACGTGCGGGTTTGTATGTCAATTGACCGCTGTAAACTTCCCCCGGTGTGCAGGGAGTGGATGAGAAAGCAGGATAACATAGAACTAGTGTGAATGGGTGAGCGGTGGTCGGCATGGACACGATGGGACGAAGGGCCTGTTTCCACGCTGTATCTCTGAACTAAGCACCTGGAGCACCTCACACCTGAGTCAGGTTCTTGCACAACAGGTAGTCAGACCTGATGGTAGAGGGAAGGGTAGAGGGAAGGGAAGGGAAGGGCCCACCGAGTTACCCCAACACTTTTTGCGGTTGCAGCTCCTAGACTGTGGAACAGCATCCCTCTCCCCATCAGAACTGCCCCCTCCATCGACTCCTTTAAGTCCAGGCTCAAAACCTATTTCTACTCCCTAGCGTTTGAGGCTCATTGAGGAGGCGCTGTGAACTGTTTGCGTGCTACTGTATGTTTCATTTTTTTCCTTAGTACCTAATCAGATGTACAGCACTTTGGTCAACGTGGGTTGTTTTTAAATGTGCTATACAAATAAAATTGACTTGACTTGACTTGACCTTTTGTTGTAAACCAGCATCTGCAGTTCCGTGTGTTGACATTTCACTGCTCCACTGCAAAATCTCCTCAGGAAATGCCTGCTTCGAAGTGCTCCAACGCTCTCCAATAGGGTTTGAGGAAGGGTTCCGACCCGAAACGTCACCCCACTGTGGTCTCCAGAGAGGCTGCCTGACCTGTTGCGTTACCCCAGCACTTTGCGTCTTTGCGTGATCATCCCTTATTGTCAGTGACTGCCACTGACTTAGCCATTCATGGAGCGTGCCTGTTCTCGGAGCATGGAAGGAGTTTTCACATTACACACCGGGGCTGTTGCCGGAAAGTGTAAAAATATCTCTCTGAAAGTACGTGTTCGGGGACTATTTATGCCAACCACACTCCTGTAATTATTTTGTGATAAGAATAAATATGCCAGTGGAGGTGCTTGAGAAGACGTCTTTAACATTGAAATGCACCATGATTAAGTGAAGAGTTCTTAATGAGGCACTTTGTAAAGCTGGAAACAAAAGAGAGGAGGATTAGTAGGTTTGTCTAAGTGTGTCGCGTGTAAATCTTAACAAGCGCTAGGCAGTACATGTGCCAGTTCTTGCTCAGAGTGTGAATGAGTAACGAGCTTGGGCGGAGAATATCCTTCCCGCCATCTCCACCACCTTGCCACTCACACAAGGTCACGGTTGGGCCAATGCCCTGTGGGTCCATGGATGGAGCTCCTTGCCCTGAGAATGTGCAGGTATCACTAAAAAGCCGCAGAATTAATGCAATGGCCCATCAAATCACCAGGAACTGCAGATGCTGGTTTACAACAACAAAATAGCGCCACGTGCTGGAGTAACTCAGCGGGTCAGGCAGCATCTCTGGAGAACCTGGATAGGTGACGTTTTGGATCAGGAAACTTTGGACTGATTGTGGTGGTGGGGGGGGGGGGGGGGTTATAGACAGCTGGAAGAGAGGTGGGGGCAGGACATATAGTTCATCTAAACTCTACTCCAGCCTTAAACCTTTCTTCTTTACATGGTTTCCAGTTTGGTTTTGCATTTCAAGATAAGAATAAGCGTAAACCATCAGTCTGAAGAAGGGTCCCAACTCGATGTTGCTGACCCACTGAGTTCCTCTTTGTGTTTTGCTCAGGATTCTAGCATCTGCAGTCTGTTGTGTCTCCACATTGTTCCCTACTGCCTTTACACCCATATCCCTCTCTTTGGCTTTACAGTGGGCCTGACAGCATCCTTGGAGGGAATGGGCAGATGACATTTCAGGTCAGGCCCCTTCTTCAGACTGATGGAGTTGGAGGGGTGGGCAGGGGGGGGGGGGGGGTGGGGGAGGGAAGCTGGAAAAGAGAGGTGGGGGCAGGGCAAAGCCAGACACAAGCGGATACGTGTGAGGAGAGGGGGGTGGTTGATTGGCTGATGGGTGGAGCAGGTGACAAAGGCTAGAGATGAAAAGGAGACGAAAGGGTGTCAGATAAGGAGAGAAGCGGAGGTGGGAAATATGAACCTGGAGTGAGTGATATGTGGGTGGAAGGAGGGGTAGGGGAAAGATGGAGGAACAAAAGGGAAATGTGGGACTTGGAGATTGGAGGTGAACATGCAGAGGAGGTGACTGGAGTGGGGTGGTGGGAGATAGTGGGAGAAAAATGTGTGCACACGGATGTCGGGTATTTGAAATTGGCCACTTCAATGTTCATATTATTGGGTTGTAGGCTGCAGTCTCTTCCCAGCTGTTATCAGGCAACTGAACCACCCTCGCGCCAACTAGAGAGCGGTCCTGACATCCCATCTATTTCTTAGGAGACCTTTGAATTATCTTTAATTGGACTTTGCTGGACTTTATCTTGCACAAAACATCATACCCTTTACCCTGTATCTGTACACTTGCGGATGGCTTGATTGTAATAGCCTTTTTGCCGTCTGGATGGCACGCAACAAGAAGCTTTCACTGCAGAGGTAGAGTTGCTGTCATACGGCACTTACAGCGCCAGAGACCCGGGTTTGTCCCGACTACAGGTGCTGTCTGTGCGGAGTTAGTACGTTCTCCCCGTGACCGCGTGGGTTTTCTCCGGGATCTCCGGTTTCCTCCCACATTCCAAAGACGTACAGGTTTGTAGATTAATTGGCTTTGGCGAAATTGTAAATTGTCCCCAGTGTGTGTAGGATAGTGTTAGTGTGCGGGGATCACTGGTCGGTGCGGACACGGTGGGCCGAAGGGCCTGTTTCCACATTGTATCCGTAAACTAAACTAAACTAAACTAAACTAAACTAAACTAAACTAAACTAAACTAAACTAAACTAAACTAAACTAAACTAAACTAAACTAAACTAAACTAAACTAAACTACCCAAGTGGAATATGAGGTGCTGTTCCTTCAGTTTGCATTCAGCTTCATTCTCTGGGTCTCTTAAGCAGTTAGATCTGTACACATGCTCAGTGTTTAAGATGATATCTGACCAGCGCTCCATCTAATTTCAGCATGGTGCCTTTACATGATGTATTTAAATTGTCGTGCTGTAAGGGCCGACATACTATTTGCTTCCTCATTGTGGAACGCAAACTTCCCGCGGAGAGTGTCTCTTCAATTGACAGATCAATCACGCCAGGTCAGGAACAGACTAGGTCAAGCAGCAAATCAACTGCCTGAGCATTGTAGCTCAGCGCAGGATCAGGAAGGCAGCACAACAATGCCACGGAGAGAGCTGGTAATTCAGGAAATTCACCAGAATGACAAAAGGGCACAGTCTGAGCTCCTCCAGGCTTCAAAGATCTGCACTGTATTTACAGCACAAAACAAACATGGTCGTTAAATGCCATTCAGCATCCGGCACTGTTGGCCCACATTTGTAAACGCGTGTGCCTTCCAGGTTGACGAGCTGCCATTTAGAAGCATTGCACATTGATGGTGGATATGTGGCAGGCAAACTAGCTTGGATGGGGCATCTTGGTTGGTATGGATGAGTTGAGCCGAAGGGCCTGTTGCCTTTGCTGAACATGCTGAATATCCTTCAGGTTCCACAGCACCTCAGTAACATAGAGAGGAATATCAATGGGTGTCACAATGGCACAGCTGGTCGAGCTGCTGCCTCCCAGCGCCAGAGACCGACCGGGGTTCAATCCTGACGATCTCCCTGTAACCGCATGGGATTCCGATTCCTCCCACACCCGAAAGACGTGCAGGTTTGTGGGTTACTTGGCCCTCTGTAAAGTCCCCCTCGTGTGTCGGGTGTGGATGTGAAAGTGGAATAACATGGATCTAATGATGTAAGAGAATAACTGCAGATGCTGGTGCAAATCCAAGGTATTTATTCACAAAATGCTGGAGTAACTCAGCAGGTCAGGCAGCATCTCGGGAGAGAAGGAATGGGTGACGTTTCGGGTCGAGACCCCAGTCTGAAGAAGGGTCTCGACCCGAAACGTCACCCATTCCTTCTCTCCTGAGATGCTGCCTGACCTGCTGAGTTGCTCTAGCATTTTGTGAATAAATACCTTGGATCTAATGATGGTCAGCATAGTGCACCAATGGGCCTGTTTCTGCGCTGTATCTCTAAACTAAACTAAACTAAACTAAACTAAACTAAAGGACCCATAAGGACCTGCAGATGCTGATTTACAAAATAAAAAGCACAAAGTGCTGGAGTACCTCAGCGAAACGTCTTCTATCCACGCTGTCCAGAGAACGGATGTGCATACAATGCACATCCCCCACCCCAAGACTACTTGTATCTCTCGACCTCTCAGCTCCTAGACCCTGAGTGTATCCGCCCCCATTGCGGTGCAGGCATGGGTGATGTACAGTGTTGGAGGACTAGTGTCCGGTTCCCACACAGGGTGCCACTGACTCATTGCTAGAACTGCGTGACTCACGGCCGGCACTGTAGCCTCCCCTGTGATTTAGTGCTGCATGCTGTTCAGGCTCATGGTATACTTTGCGTCAGGGGCCTGGTGTCTGGTGATATTTAATCTGGAAACACAGAGAGTTCGCTGAGTGATGGGTGGGGAAGGGGCAGCGATTGATAAGACTGCATATTTTCTTCGGAGGCTGCGTTCACTCCACCACCCGATTACTGAGGTTTGATCAGCGCTGGGTACCAGGATGGACAAGTTGAGTATTTATTCCAGCCCCATTAAAGCTTAATGTCGATTTGCACATTTCAATAAATAACTTGCTCGTAAAAGTAATAGGAATTGCAGATCACCACACTTTGCTGCTCATGAATCCTTTGGCCACTACTCTGATCCCTTAACCCCATCTTGAACCTACTTCAGTCGACTCCCATGTAACTCTCCCAGTCTCCCCCAGATATACACCCTGCATATCTACCCCTGGCCGTATTTGACCGTATATAAGCGTCTTTGAGTTTCCAGAAAAGCGCTATACAAATGAAATGTATTATTATTATTATTATTATTTGATCGGCCTGTCTGCACAGCCTCCTTTCCCAAGCCTCCTCCACTGCGCTCTCAACTCAACGGTGCATGCCACAATCTCTGAGCGTTTCTAAAGCCCTTTACATTCAATAAAGTAATTCTTTAAGTCCTGTCACTGTTATAAGGTGGGAATCACAGTGACTAGATTTGTACACACTGCGACTTCACAACTGTACGTCAAGACGGTTAAATGTCATATGCACCAGCAATGGAGCAATGGCATTCTTACTTAGCTTAGCTTTAGGTTAGCTTAGTTTAGAGAGTCAGCGTGGAAACAGGCCCTTCGGCCCACTGGGTCCGTGCCTGCCAGCGATCACCCCATACACGAGCACTATCCTTCACACAGGGGACAATTTACAACTTAACCGAATCCAATTAACCTACAAACCTGCACGTCTTTCATTGTTTGTTTCACTGGGTTGTTTAAATTAATACTGACTGGCTAATTAAATTATTGCATCCTATGGGAGGCGCATTCCCAATCTCGTTGTACCCCTCCCTGAACGATGACAATAAAGATATATTGTATTGTATTGTGTGGGAGGAAACAACAGCACCTGGAGAAAACACACGGTCACGGGGAGAACGTGCATACTCCGTACAGACAGCACCCGTAGTCAGGATCGAACCCGGGACTCTGGTGCTGTGAGGCAGCAACACTACCGCTGCGCCACCGTGCCGCACACTTGCTGCAGCTTATCAGGCCTATAAACACAATAACACACAGGAAATAATAGTACAATAAATTAATAATCAGAACACTCGGTAACGATAATAGTGCAAAATCATAGCCCATAGAAGTTCATAGTTGCGGAGGTGAGTGTTGTTTCGTGTAACTCATGACTGACGTTGCAGTACTGAAAATAAATGTCATTTAAAAAAATTATACTTCTTTCAATTCACAAAGTTTTGTTTATTTTTGCAGATAAGACATCTGCCTCAAGCAATACTTTTGATTAGCTAGAGGTTGTATTTGAGCCTAAGATGTTGACCCATCATGCTCTGATCTTCAGTCTTATGCATTGATTCAGCGCATAGATGCTACCATTTCCAATTCTCTTGGAGTCATACTGCACGGAGCCAGGCCCTTGGGCCCAACTTGCTCATGCTGACCACAACTCCCCATCTACGCTGGTCCCACCTGCCTGCGGTTGGCCCATATCCCTCAAAACCTTTCCGTCCCATGTATCTGTCCCAATGTCTTTTAAATGTTGTGATAGTACCTGCCTCAACTACCTCCTCTGGCAGCTCGTTCCATACACCCATCACCCTCCGTGTGGAAAAGGTGCCCCTCAGGCTCCTATTAAATCCCTCCCCTCTCTCCTTAAACCTCTGTCCTCTTTCTTGATTCCCCTACCAGGGTAAAATACTCTGTGCATTCACCTTATCTATTCCCCCCATGATTTTATACACTTCTATAAGATCGCCCCTCAGCCTCCTGTGCTCCAAGGAATAAAGTCCTAGCCTGCCCAACCTCTCCCTATAGCTCAGGCCCTCGAGTCCTGGCAACATGCTCGTAGCTCGCCACTGCTCTCCTTCCAGCTCAATTGAGGAAGGTACCAGGAACTGCAGACGGTGGAATCCTCTCTGCTTTCCAGCTTTCCAAAGTGCTGCGCCCCTATTCTGAATCAAAAAGGCAGCAGTGAACAGGGTTTACTCTCAATGGTTTCAAGATGAGTGAGCGAGATGGCTGTACTCACGGCGTAGGCGTGATGCCGATGGAGTCGGCTAAGCTGAGGCACTGTGTACCTTGGCAGCCTGCACAACGCCCAGGGCTGGGGGTCAGGGGTATTTCGGTGTGGATCAATCCTTCATCGGGGTGCAGGAGTGGAGAGCTGTGTTGGGACACGTCTTGCTCCCCTCTTCCAAATCCTTCAACCTAAATCCACTGCTTAACATCTGCCCAGGGATCGTCTGCACCTCACACAGCCAAGTGCTTTAAGACTCGTGGATTTATGGCAGCTTTGTGGAGCTTTTTTTTTCCCAAGCTAACTGGAGCCCTTGGCAGCTTGAGTGTGTAGCAGTGCTAATGGAACACACATTGCTCGGCATCTGGCATCCACTGAGATACCTTCCTCTCCCCCCACAACACCGTGATTCATCGCCATCTTGTAGCCAAACTCTCACTGACCCGAATTCCACTGAAGAGCGTAGAGAGATCTCAGCACCACTCTCTTCATTCCCACTGAGGGGGGGGGGACAGATTTTGAGTCGAATTAAGCAAGTCAGGTGGCACAGTAGCGCAGCAACAGAGTTGCTGCCTCACAGCATTAGAGACCCGGGTTCGATCCTGACTACGGTCGCTGTCTGTACGGAGTTTGTGCTTCTGCACGTTCTCCCTGTGACCACGTGGGTTTTCTCCGGATGCTCCGGTTTCCTCCTACACTCCAAAGACGTATAGGTTTGTAGTCTAATTGTCTTCAGTAGATTGTAAATTGTCCCTTTTGTGTACGGGCTGATCGTTGGTCAGTGCGGTCTCAGTGGGACAAAGGGCCTGTTTCCACACTGTATCTCTAAAGTCATCAGCCATGAACTCTTGGTGGATCCAAGTCAATTGATGATTCCTTAGTCGGTCTTACTAAAATGTAAAGAAGTACCATTGGTACCATGGGCCATGGTCTGTTGGGGAACTTGGACCATTGCTCAGGATTCCAGCATCTGCAGTTTGTTGCTCCTCTGGGGGCTCTGGGAACCTTGGTGTTTATGGGTAAAAAGTTGCTGCTTTATGCCAAAGATAGACATAGTGCTGGAATAACTCAGCGGTTTTACAATTTTACCAAAGCCAATTAGCCTACAAACCTCTCCCTCTTTGGGATGAGGGAGGAAACTGGAGCACCCAGAGAAAACCCACGTGGTCACAGGGAGAACGTACCAACTCCGTACAGACAGCATCCTTAGTCAGGATCAAACCCGGGTCTCTGGTGCTGTAAGGCAGCATCTCGACCACTGCACCACTGTGCCGACAGGGCAGATTAATGTTTCTCTGGCCCAATGAGACCGTGAGAACTAATCCCAACTGCAACATTGTGAGGAAAGAGAGAATGAGTCACCTGTACATCAGCCGAGAAAGTTTTTAACTGTCATATCTAACGGCAACAGAACAATGAGGTTCACTGGAAAGAGGGAATAAGCAGGAATGCTGGAAAGCCGGCAGGTTTGAAGTAAGTTAATGCAACGACGTGGACCCCACAAGGAAATCAGTACATGCTGTTCATAGCTTGGCCCATGGGTCAATGTTCCATTCATAGAAGTGTTCACTTTGCCAAGTGATTAATCCACGAACAATTTCAGGAACCATTTACAATGGCCATTACTCAGACTGACCAGGGTATTCTTTCTTTCACCATTGTCTCACTTCCCCATGTTGCTCCAATTATTTCCTGCGTAAATATAATGGTGTTCAATCAAAGGCGATTGTTTGCAGAAACTCTTGACCCTCAAGTAACTCCCACCCATCTGTTGACTTATGTCACCACAGTTAGCTCTTCCATCCCAACTAACACCAATCATAATTATGGATGGCCTGTTAATGAGTTGTTGAAGTACCCTCTTCTGAGAGATAGGGATCCAGGGTGGAACACTGACAGGTAATTAATGAGAGCCATCATCTTAGTCTGCCCTTGTATTGATACTTTGATAGCTTCATTTTTAGGTCATCTCAAGTAAAAATCAGTAGGAAGGAACTGCAGATGCTTGGTTACACTGAAGATGGACCCAAAATGCTGGAGTTATTCACCCATTCCTTCTATCCAGAGATGCTGCCTGTCCCGCTGAGTTTAGTTTAGTTTAGTTTAGAGATACAGCGCGAAAACAGGCCAAGTCTGCGCCGACCAATGATCCCCGCACACTAACGCACACGAGGGACAATTTACACTTGTACCAAGCCAGGTACGTCTTTGGAATGTGGGAGGAAACTGAAGATCTCGGAGAAAACCCACGCAGGTCACGGGGAGAACGTACAGTACAAACTCCGTACAGACAGAACCCGTAGTCGGGTTCGAGCTTGGGTCTCTGGCATTGAAAGCGCTGTAAGGCAGCAACTCTACCACTGCGCCACTGAGCCCAGTTACCCCAGCAATTTGTGCCGGGCAAATGATGCAGTCTGGGCACATGTGGAAGATGGGAATAAATGTTACATCAACCAGAACGTAGAAGAGAGAATATAGGACATAGAACATAGAACATAGAACAGCACAGGAACAGGCCCTACTGCCTGCAATGTCTGTGCTGAACATGATGCCGACCATCTCTCACATACCTGCGCATAATTCATATCCCTCTGTTCCCTACATATCCATATGCTTATCCAAAAGTCTCTCAATTGCCATTGTCCATTATGGTATCTGCCTCAACCACCAACCCCAGCAGCATGTTCCAGATACTCACCACCCTTTGTGTACAAAAAAAATGTTGCCCTGAACATCTCCTTCTAACATTGCCTCTCTCACCTCAAACCAATGCCCGAATACTTCCATCAGGTCTCCCCGCCGCCTCATGTGTCCCAGAGGAAACAATCCAAGTGTGATCAACCTCTCTCTGTAGCCGATAGCCCCCTTAATCCAGGCATCATTCTGGTACACCTCTTCTGCACCCTCTCCAAAGCCTCAACATCCTTCCTGTTATGGGGTGACCAGACCTGCACCCCAATACTCTGAATGCAGCCTATCCTCAGTCCTATAAAGCTGCAACATGACATCCTGACTCTTGTACTCAATGCCCCGGCAGATGAAAGCAAACATCTGCCACTCTAACAGTGTTGCCACAAGGCAGTAGGTCAGGCAGCATATAGGGAAGGCAGCACGGTGGCACAGCGGTAGAGTTGCTACCTTACAGAGCTTGCAGCGCCAGAGACCCGGGTTCGATCCCGATTTCGGGTGCTGTCTGTACGGACGTTTGTACGTTCTCCCCGTGACCACATGGGTTTCCTCCGAGATCTTTGGTTTCCTCCCACACTCCAAAGACGTACCGGTTTGTAGGTTAATTGGCTTGGGTTGGTATACTTGGTATGAATGTAAAATGATCCCTTGTGTGTGTGTAGGCTTGTGTTAATGTGCGGGAATCACTGCTCGGTGCAGACTCGGTGGGCCGAAGGGCCTGTTTCCGTGCTGTATCTCTAAACGAAACTAAAACTAAAATAAACTAAAGATAGATGATGTGGTTTTGGGTTGGGACATTCCTCAGAGGTAGGGGGGCAAAGGGAAAGGGAGAGCTGAGGGGAAGGTGGGCTGGCAGGTGACAGGTGGATCCAGGTGAGAAGGGGTGATGGGCCTGCACCACCAATTCTGCTGCTCAGATGGCCCAATTCTGCAATGACTACTGACACACCGACCACGAACAATAAGAAGCAGCTACTTTATATGTTTATTGTAGAGATACAGCCTAGAAACTGGCCCTTCGGCCCACCGAGTTCACGCCAACAATCAATCTTACCCGTTCACACCAGTTATAGAGTCATAGAGTAGAGCTAATATCTTCCTTCTAATACCATGGGCTTTCATCAAGTTTAGCAGCCTCACGTGTGGCACCTGAACATCCAGACAAACAGCAGCCACTGGACGCTCCATTGTCCAATATCCTGCTATTTACTTCCTCAAAGAATTCCAACAGATATGTCAGGCATCTATGTAAGCCTGTTATAATTGTGAATATTTCTATGCAGGTTCATGGGTAGGTCAGGTTTAGAGGGATATGGGCCAAATGAAGGCAGGTAGGACTAGTGTAGATGGGACATGTCGGCCGGTGCGGGCAAGTTGGGCTGAAGGGCCTGTTTCTAGGCTGTAAGACCCTATGACTGTCAGGTAGTCTTTCGACCTGGAGAAAACATTCAAGTCTTTCCAATATCCCCTTATATCTAATACCTTCTAATCCAGGCAGCATCCAGGTAAAAACTCTTCTGCAGCCTTTCCAAGGTCTAAACCCCTTCTGTACATCCTTCCTGCAACGGGGCAACCAGAAATGCGCACAATATTCCAGATACAACTGAACCAAAGGCTGTGGAGGCCAAGTCAATGGATATTTTTAAGGCGGAGATAGATAGATTCTTGATTAGTACGGGTGTCAGAGGTTATGAGAAGGAGAATGGGGTACAGAGGGAAAGATAGATCAACCATGATTGAATGGCGGAGTAGACTTGATGGGCCGAATGGCCTAATCCTGCTCCTATCACTTATGAACATGAACTTATGAAACCAAAGTGCAGATTCCTTCAGAAGTAAACTTTGGCTTCAAAGAATTTTGGGGTTCTGGGTCCAAAGAAGTATTTTGAAAATACAAGTGTTCCTTTAAGGAGGAAGGCTGTCGCTGATCTGCAGTTTTTTTTTCAACGATTCTCTCCCACTGCTTCTGAAAACTGTGCTCTCTGCTCAAGCATGGATCCTCAGATGCTGAGGTTCTCATTGAATTTTGCCCAATTCACCTTTACATCTTGTTCGGTTATGGTTTCCTTAATCATTCTTGTGCTGATGTGGTGCTTCGAGACATCAGAAAATGGGCTGCAGTGGTTTGGGTCTACTCACCAGGAGCTCCCAAAAGGCATCAAATAACAGGGAAAGAACGAAGATAAAGAAAGATTTTTTTTTTTACAACGCACAAATTCAGATCCACCATAACATTAAGGAATTGATTTCAATGATTCTCTGGCCATTTGCGAACTCATCGTAAGATCATTGTAAAAATCGAATTAGTTCACTTGCCTTGGCTTTTTAAAAGAATTAGCGCGCAGTTTACCAGCCACACGTATCCTTTTAAGGCAAAAGAACCCCAACGGGAACAGTGGTCTGCACATGGCTTTCAAGAAAAGTTACAGATAATATTAAATCAAAGGGAAAGACTTGTAATGCGATCAAAAAATAGCAATAAACCTGACGATTGGGAACATTCCAAAATTCTGTAAAGGAGGAGTGAGGCAAGCAGAATACAAATGAGAAACATAAAAAACAGATTGTAAGAGCTTCTGTGGCAATATAAATTTGGAAAAAGATCAGCACTGACTTCTTCACATACTGAGGCAGAATAAATTATAGGTGGGAATAAGGATATGGCAGAAAAAGTGAAAGAAGCATATGGTATTCTTGTCTTCATCGGTCAGGGCATTGAGTGGAAGAGTCAGAAGGTCATGTTGCAGCTTCATAAGACTTCAGTTAGGTCACATTTGGAGTATTGCGTGCAGTTCTGGTCACCTCCTTACAGGACAGGATGGCCCTGCAGAGAGTAGTGCGTTCGGCAGAACGCACCATGGGAACTACACTCGTCCCCCTGCAGGACCTATACATCAGGAGGTGCAGATCCAGAGCAAGCAAGATTATGAGGGACCCCTGCCACCCCAGCAACGGACTGTTCCAGATGCTACGGTCAGGCAAACGCCTCCGCTGTCACGCTGTGAAAACGGAGAGGATGAGACGGAGTTTCTTCCCACAGGCCATCAGGACTGTCAACTTTTATAACTCCAGGGACTAAATTTTGTCTTCTCTATATTAACTTTATTTATATGCTGTAACTGTAATTCTTTTTTGTGCACAATCCGCAGGCATTGCCACTTTCATTTCACTGCACATCGTGTATGTGTATGTGACAAATAAACTTGACTTGACTTGAATACAGGAAGGATGTGGGGGCTTTGGAAAGGGTGCTGAGGAGGTTTTGCCAGAATTATGTCTGGAGTAGGGGGTATTAACTACGGGGAGAGTTTGGACAGACTTGGATTGTCTTCTCTGGAATGGCGGAGGGTGTGGGGAGACCTGGTAGACATATACAGAGGATTGAGAAGTATACAGTCCCCTGACTCTCAGTCTGAGGAAGGGTCTCGATCCGAAACGTCACCCATTCTTTCTATCCAGAGATGCTGCCTGCCCTGCTGAGATACTACAGCATTTTGTGTCTACCTTCAGTATATCAAATTAGTTTTTATAAAATCATAAAATGAATCACCACCCTCTGGCTAAAGAAATTCCTCCTCATCTCCATTCTAAAAGTACGTTCCTTTATTCTTTACTCTGGTGCTAGACTCTCCCACTACTGGAATCATCCTCTCCACATCCATTCTATCTGGGCTTTTCGTTATTTGGTAGGCTTCAATGAGAACCCCCCCCCCCTCATCCTTCTGAACTGCAGCGAGCACAGGCCGACCATAGTTTGCCCTCGTCCCAGCCCCACCTCCCCACCCGTGTGGACCTTGTGGGAAGCGCGTGGTCTTGTTCACTGGCGCGGTCACCGGGTTCCGTGTTTCCGCGGCAACCCAGTGAATGGGGTGGTCTTGGTCTCACACTCGTTTGGGGTGGTCTTGGTCTCCCACTCGTGCTCTGCAGCTTTCAGGTGGAGTCCTCAGCGTCACCTGGGATGGCAGTCGGAAGCAAGAGTCGCTGGACACTGAGAAGAGCTGGAAGGACAAGCCAAACTTGCCCAGCTGCTTCTGCAGCCAGCGTTGGGGGATGAAAGCAGGACGGCCGCCCAGCATCAACATCTGAGCCGCTGCACCTGGGAAGGGAGCTGGTGTGTTCACCATCTGTGCGAACTCCACCACTGATGCAGGCCAAGGTGGCTGTGGACGCAGGCCAGGCCCCTCCGTCCCTCCGTAACAACACTGGAACGTGGAGGGCAGCAGAAAGAAAGCAGACTTGACCTCTGTTCCAGAACCACACGCATAGAATGTGACCTCCGCTGCTGAAGGCAGATGAACATGGATTAATCCACAGCTGATCTCCACCCAACCTTCCACCGATCACCCACTCACACCCATGGAGTATTAACCCCTCCCCAAACTCCTCTTTTCTACCTGTGAATTATTCAGTGTTCATACCGCAGGAAAAAAAGAACCTTTGGTTAGTTTAGTGCAGGAAGGAACTGCAGATCCTGGTTTACACCGAAGATAGGCAAAAAATGCTGGAGTAACTCAGCGGGTCAGGCGGCATCTCTGGAGATGTTTCAGGTCAAGACTCTTCTTCAGACTCAGGGAAGAGGGAATCTGGAGATATGAAACGGTACAAAGAACAAATGAATGAAAGGTATGAAAAGGACAAATCAAAGCCAGCAACGGTGATCAAGATGGAGCTCACAATGGTCCATTGTTGGCTGTGGAGAATGAGGGGATACAAGCAGTTAAATTAAGCAGGGTGACAGTGAAACTGGCAGGACGACTTGGGTGGGGGAGGGATGGAGAGAGAGGGAATGCAAGTGTTACTTGAAGTTAGAGAAACCAATATTCATATCATTGGGTTGTCAGCTGTCCAAGCGAAATATGAGGTGCTGTTCCGCCAATTTGCATTTGGCCTCACTCTGACAGTGGTGGAGGCCCAGGACAGACATGGAATGGGAAGGGGAGTTAAACTGTTTGAGTTTCGTTTAGTTTATTGTCACGTGCACCACGATACAGTGAAATGCTTCTTTTGTTGCATGCTATCCAGACAGCAGTAGGACTGCACAAGATTACAAACAGGCCGTCCACAGGGTACAGCTACAGGGTGCAGGTTTACAAAAGAAAGTCGCAAAGTTCATGGAGTAACTCAGCGGGTCAGGCAGCATCTCTGGAGAACATGGACGGGCGATGTTTCGGGGTCGGGACCCTACTTCGGTCTTTCCTCCCGCCATACCTCTCTGCGGAGCGGTCGATCTGAACCCTTCTCATTCCAGGAATCCCAAGAGGTTCAATGTGCCAGAATACAAGGAGTCCCAGGGAAAGCCGGAGTTAACACACGGCAGGCTTGTTTATTTTGTTTTCTCCTGAAGTTCGGGCTTAAGTGACGGAGGCTCACTTCAATTTGCATTGTTTTTATACAAATAAACGACTCCTATTTTACACTGGCCCCACTGAATTCCGTCTCTTTAACCCTGCAACAGCTGGGCATTCTGCATAGAGTTGGGGCCTTGCAGTGCAGACACGAGCCCTTTTGCCCCATCCTGTCCATCCCCCTTAAGTTGGCATACTGGACACACGAGGAACTGCAGGTGCCGCAGCCTTGAGTAAAACCTTGAGTAAAACTGGGTTTAATTTATAATAATAATACATTTTATTTGTCACTAGACAAAGTGGACCCGTTGGGCCCAAACCTCTCCTGCATTGGTGCAGCACCCTGTCCTCCCCCGCTCCCCTCTCTCCTCAACCCCCTCTCCCTTCTCCCCCACTCTCCCCTCCCTCCTCCCTCCCTCCCCCTCCTCTCCTTTTAAACTTTAAAATGTGAATAACTTTAAAAATATAACACCGATTTCAATAAAACTACTTGCGTTATCACTAAAGTGACAAGGGTGAGTAAGGTGGGCCTAAAATTGTCGCGCTATCGTGTACCGTTTTGGCTGAAGTTCAGTCACAAACAAGATAACAAACGAGAGTTTTAGTATATAGATATGTAGGTTGGCACAGGGTCAACGGAACAATGAAATGCATTTGACAAGACAACGGGTCACCTCAGCAGTAATATTCCAAGGATAAATACGATTTAAAAAATGACATTAGTAAGGTAAAAAGACAATATTAAAAATAGGTAAAAAGACAATATAAAAAATAATCAACATATATGATTTGAAATGTGTTTATGAGTTCAGAAGCCTGATGGCCTGATGGTAGAAACTGTTCTTAAGTCTGGCGGTACGCGCAGCCATACTCCTGTATCGTCTGCCTGACGGTAACAAGGAGAACAGTTTTGTTACCGTTTAGTTCAGAGATATCGCATGGAAACAGGCCCTTCGGCCCACCAAATCTGCGCCGACCAGCGATCACCTCGCACATTAACACTATCCTACACACTAGGGACAATTTACGGAAGTCAATTAATCTATAAACCTGTACATCTTTGGAGAGTGGGGAAAAATCGGAGAAAGCCCACACAGTCACAGGGAGAACGTAAAATCTCTGTACAGACAGCACCCGTAGTCAGGATCAAACCCGGGTCTCTGGCGCTGTAAGGCAGCAACTCTACCGCTGTGCATCTGCGCTGCCCCTACTTAGTTCTGTTTGCCTGCATTAGGCCCATATCATTCTAAACCTTTCCTATCCATATATCTGTTCAAATGTACTTTAAAAGTCGTAATCGTATTCATTTCTATAGCTTCCTCTGGCAGCTCATTCCAGATGTGGACTACCCTCTCAGCGTAAAGGTTGCCTCTGATTTATCTCAAATCTGCCCCCTCTCACCTTAAAACTGTGCCCTCTAGTTTTAGAATCCTCCACCCTAGGGAAAGGACTGTGAGTGTCCACTTTCTGCGTGCCCCTTACGAGCTTGTTCATCTCAGTAAGGTCACCCCTCAGCCTCCTATGCTCCAAGATAAGAAGTCCCAGCCTACCCATAGCTGTCCCTTATATATCTCCCAGAGTTCAAAGCTGGCAGCCTTGGTCTATGATGACCATGTGGCTCCAGGCCTCTCATCCTCATTGTACTCCTACTCTGGTGAGCTTCTCTCCCTTGTCATAATGTTGTTTGTCATTTACATTAATGATCTGGATGATGGTGTGGCAAATTGGATTAGTAAGTATGCAGATGATACTAAGATAGGTGGTGTAGTTAATAATGAAGTAGATTTTCAAAGTCTACAGAGAGACTTGGGCCTTTTGGAAGGGTGGGCTGAAAGATGGCAGATGGAGTTTAATGCTGATAAGTGTGAGGTGCTGCATTTTGGTAGGACAAATCAAAATAGGACGTACAGGGTAAATGGTAGGGAATTGAGGAATGCAGTGGAACAGAGGGATCTGGGAATAACTGTGCATTGTTCCCTGAAGGTGGAATCTCATGTGGATAGGGTGGTGAAGAAGGCATTTGGTATGCTTGCCTTTATAAATCAGAGCATCGAATATAGAAGTTGGGATGTAATGTTGAAATTGTACAGGGCATTGGTGAGGCCGAATCTGGAGTATGGTGTGCAGTTCTGGTCGCCAAATTATAGGAAGGATGTCGACAAAATGGAGAGGGTACAGAGGAGATTTACTAGAATGTTGCCTGGGTTTCAGCACTTAAGCTACAGAGAGAGGTTGAACAGGTTGGGTCTTTATTCTTTGGAGCATAGAAGGTTGAGGGGGGACTTGATAGAGGTTTTTAAAATGTTAAGAGGGACGGACAGAGTTGACGTGGATAGGCTTTTCCCTTTGAGAGTGGAGAAGATTCCAACAAGGGGACATAACTTCAGAATTAAGGGACAAAAGTTTAGGGGTAACATGAGGGGTAACTTCTTTACTCAGAGGGTGGTGGCTGTATGGAATGAGCTTCCGGTGGAAGTGGTGGAGGCAGGCTCGATTTTATTATTTAAGAGTAAATTGGATAGGTATATGGATGGGAGGGGATTGGAGGGTTATGGTCTGAGAGCAGGTAGATGAGACTAGTTCAGAGAAAGTGGTCGGCGTGGACTGGTAGGGCCGAACGGGCCTGTTTCCGTGCTGTAATTGTATATGGTTATATGGTTATGGTTAATATTGGGTGACTGACAAATGCCACAGTAGCAACTGGGCACAGTAGCACAGTGGCACAGCGATAGAGTTGCTGCCTCACAGCGCCAGAGATCCGGGTTCAACCCTGACCATGGGTTCTGTCTGCGTGGTGTTTGCACGTTCTACCTGTGACCGTGTGCGTTTTCACAGGGCAGTTTCCTCCCACACCCCAAAGACATTTGTTAATTGGCTCCTGTACATTACCTCTAATGTGTGGGATAGTGCTAGTATACGGGTAATCGCTGGTCAGGGTGGACTCGGTGGGCCGAAGGGCCTTTATCCACGCAGTATCTCTAAACAAACAGCTCAGTCCACAGGGATGAGTCGAGTATTACTGTTATCATTTTATTGTTTTATTGATTAATATCTATTTATTTGTATGCCACTGCTTTCATGGGCCTGTTGAGCTGCAGAAAGTAATAATTTCATTGTCACATTAATGGTGCACGTTAAACCTTCTTGACGATTGCCTCTCTTGACTCTGGATAAGACCTCTCTGCGGCAGCCCGCAGTGATTTTCCTTGTGACTGTTGCTCCGAGTCAGGGGCCTGTGGATGAACTCATGATCTCATGATCCTTCCTGCTGAACTACCCTGGTGTTCGGCCCCCGCAGTGACAATCCCACAAAAGTCCAACAGTAAAGGCACAAAGACCTAAACTCCCTGAGGCTGAGGGAGGCAAGGAACCCCCTCTCTTCCCTCCCGGCCCCCCCAACCCCCGAAAAAAAAAGCTGTGGAACTTTGATGAATCTCCTCAGCGCAGAGTAACACCTCCTGTGCAATCAATCAGCTTCCGCCCCGCATCCTATGTTTAACCAGAGGCCGTAATTAATCAAGGAATTAGCTTTTTCTCCTCTTCGTGACAGGCTGTGTCCCAGTCTCGCTGGGAAACGGGGCAGCATCTCGCTACCCTCAAGGCCTCCCTGCAAGTACGGACCGACAAGTGTGAAAGAAACAGCGCGCTCCCGGCCGGTATCTGTGGAAGGGCCGTGACCAAACACTTAAGACAGACACAAAATGCTGGAGTAACTCAACGGGGCAGGCAGCATCTCTGGAGAGAAGGGAAACGGCTGACGTTTCGGGTCGAGACCCATAATTAACCTCTCTCTCTCTCTTCCTCACTCCAGTGGCGTGAATCCCTATATCCCCCAAATCCCCAACACACTCTTCCACAAAAAAGTAAAGTTTAATCGGAATTTTAAAAAAAAATATGCACCAAAGCATAAACTGTGCAGACAATTCTCCGTAGATTCTCAGTGTCGATACATTCTCGGTGTCACACCTAAAACAGAACACCTTTCCCCGTGCAGATAGTGGAGGTGGGGGTGGGGGTGGGATGGTTTGGCAAAATTGTGAGTGAGTGCACAGAATAGACATTGAAATGCCTGTTCAAATACAAGGCCGTTTCGCTCTGCACGGATGTGTCAGCTCCTGATACAGACTAATTTCTCCACGCCGGGGTAAATTTGTCATGCATACAAGTCTGTTTGATTTCATTAAACAGAATATTTAAGCATAAAAATTGTTTAATCGTCTCGTGTCATTATGATATGAGTTGCATTTTGCATATATTTGCATACTTGGCTGGAATTAAACTGGGGATATGCTAATGAGCCGCAGGTCTGTGGTTGAGGTGTTTATTGTTTTTCGCTCTGAGTCGTTCCAGTTCATTGAGTTTCTTTTTGAGGGGGGGGGGGGGGGGGGAGGGTGGTGGGGGAGGAGGGGTGGAGAGGGTTTGTTTTTTCTATTTTTTTAAACTCTTCCCTGCACAGATCATGGCTAAGTCACCCCTTTTCGTGGACGAAGAGCATTAGTATCGGCAGCCTGGAATCACTGTTCTCTCCTCCCATTCAATCTGCCCAGATTTAACTCAATCTCCAGTCCTTTCATTGCAATTAATGGGCGCTATTGAGATGTCTCACGCTTACTCTCGTGGATAATTTGAAAGGACCTCGTAAGGTTATAGAGCCATATTGTCACGCAGCACAGAAACAGGACATTCGGCCCAACTTGTCCATACTGACCAAGATGCCCCATCTATGCCGGTCCCGCTTGCCCGCGTTTGGCCTATCTATATACTAAGTGTAAGAAGAAGGGTCTCGACCCGAAACGTCGCCCATTCCTTCTCTCCTGAGATGCTGCCTGACCTGCTGAGTTACTCCAGCATTTTGTGAATAAATATCTATATACTAAAACTCTCATTTGTTTGTTTGTTTGTTTGTTCCTGAACTACAGCCAAAACGGTACACGATAGCACGACAATTTTAGGCCCACCTTACTCACCGTCGTCCCTTTGGTGCTAATGGAAGAAGTTTCATTGAAATCGGTGTTATATTTTAAAAGTTATTCACATTTTAAAGTTTAAATCTTTCTCCTAGGGAGGGGAGCGCGGGAGGGGGGGAGGGAGGATAAGGAGGGTTGAGGGGGCTGGAGTGGGGGGGAGGGGAAGGGGGAGGGGGAGGGGGGACACGGAGGGGAGGTAGGGGGTGGGAGGGGAGTGGGAGGGAGGGGAAGGGGGAGGGGAAGGGAGGGGGAAGGGGGAGGGAGGGGAGGTGGGGGGGTGGGGAGGGGAGGGGGAGGGAGGGGAGGGAGGGAGGAGGGCAGGGAGGGGGAGGGGGAGGGGGAGGAGGGAGGGGGGGAGGTGGGGAGGGGATGGGGAGGGGAGGGGGGGGGAGGAGAGGGTGCTGCACCAATGCAGGAGAGGTTGGGCCCAACAGGTCCACTTCGTCTACTGTCCCTCTAAACCTGTCCTATCCATGTAGCTGTCCAAATGTCTTTAAATTCCTATTATAGTACCTGCCTCAACTACCTCCGCCGATACCTTGTTCCATATAAATACCACCCTCTGTGTGAAAAAAATTGCTCCTCAGGTTTCTGTTAAATCTTTCCCCTCTCAGCCTTAAACCCATGTCCTCCGGTTTTTGATTCCCTTAATTTGGGTAAAATACTCTGTGCGTTTACCTGATCTATTCCCCTCATGATCTTATACACCTCTCCTAGATCACCCCTCAGCTTCCTGCACTCCAAGGAATGAAGTCCTAGCTGGCTCAACATCTCCCAATAGCTCAGGTCCTCGATTCCTGGCAACGTCTTTGTAAATATTCTCTGCACCCTCTCCATCTGAGTAAGGAAATTTAGGATGAGAGGGGATCTTATAGAAACATGTAAAATTCTTGAAGGATTGGACAGGCTAGATGCAGGAAAAATGTTCCCGATGTTGGGGGAGTCCAGAACCGGAGGTCACAGTTTAAGAATAAGGGGTAGGCCATTTAGGACTGAGATGAGGAAAATCTTTATCACCCAGAGAGTTGTGAATCTGTGGAGTTCTCTGCCATGGCAGGCAGTGGAGGCCAATTCACTGGGATGTTTTCAAGAGAGTTAGATTTAGCTTTTTGGGCTAAAGGAATCAAGGGATTTGGGGAAACTGATTTTAGATGATCAGTCATGATCATATTAAATGGTGGAGCTGGCTCAAAGGGTCGAATGGCCTATTCCTACACCTATTTTCTATGATTTTTATGAAAGCGGTAAGTTATTGCTGAATGCTGGTGTTTAAATAAAGCTGCAGATGACGATTTAATAGACAATAGACAATAGGTGCAGGAGGAGGCCATTCAGCCCTTCGAGCCAGTACCGCCATTCAATGCAATCATGGCTGATCATTCTCAATCAGTACCCCGCTCCTGTCTTTTCCCCATACCCCCTGACTCCGCTATCCTTAAGAGCTCTATCTAGCTCTCTCTTGAATGCATTCAGAGAATTGGCCTCCACTGCCTTCTGAGGCTTGTTGTGTAGAACTGCAGATGTAGGTTCATACCAGAGATAGACACAAAGTGCTGGAGTAACTCAGCATGTCAGGCAGCATCGCTGGAGAACATGGATTGGCGATGTTTCAGGACGGGACCCTTCTTTAGACTCAGGGACTCCAAATCAGAGGCAGGAGAGCTACTCAATAACCTTTAATTGTTTAAACCAGATGCAAGGGTAAAGGCAAGACCTTTTGACCCAACTCCAGCACCAATGCTGGGGCGATATGTCATGGAAGTCTTAATTCCCGAGGCAGGTCTTCTGACTGTTTACCCCATCATAAGTTTATAAGTCACAGGAGCAGAATTAGACCATACTCCCATTGACCACTGGGTGCTCTGGTCTCCTTGAACATCCCTAATAAATGTAGGTTTGTAGATTAATTGGCCGCTAAGTTGCCCCCTTGTGTGTAGGCAGTGGATGAGAATGTGGGATAACATAGAACTAGTGTGAACAGGTGATCAATGGTCGGCGTGGACTTGGAGGGCCGAAGGGCCCGCTTCCATGCTGTGTCTCTAAACTAAAGCTCAGAGTGTCTATAAAGTTCAGAGGCGTATAAATGAGTGCGATCTTGAAATGGGAAACATATAGGCTCGAGATAGAAATGAGTTTGTAGTTTAATTCACCCTCGTTAAATTGCCCCTGGTGCGTGGAAAGTGGATGAGAAAGCGGGATAGCATAGAACCAGTGTGAATGGGTAATCGATGGTCAGCGTGAAGCTTGTGGGCCGAAGGGCCTACATTTGTAAACTAGAAAATACCTTCATTGTGAAGGCATCGTTATGAAGCAGAGGTCACAATGGAATAGTATTTTGAGAGAGAGATGAATGCATCCAAGACTAGTAGCTTAAACTTAAACAAGAGCAAGCATGAGTGCAGGTGTGTCGACCTAACTAAAGTGAACTGGCAAATTAGGTTATGGATCAGTCAGGCAAGATACACCAGTGGCAGATGTTTAAGGGATAGGCACATTCCAATGAGAAACATGAATCCCAGCGTGAAAAGTTAAAGTTAGTGTTGTGTTTTTTTTTTAAACGCACAATTACACTAAGACAGGTGGCAGGTAAAGGGGTTGTGTACGAAGGAGTAATCAATGTTGTGAAAGGTAACATTAATAAGAAAGGAAAAACAGAGTGTAAGATAGTTCATCAGTACTGTCAAAACAGAGGAAGAGCTTTGAAAGATGTTTAAGAAGGAAAGGAGTTAACAAAATGCGTGTCGGTTCTCATTTTCAGTAACTTCTACTTACATTCCTCTCCCCTCCCCCCCCCCCCCCCCCCCCCCCCTCGCCCCTCCCTCCACCCTGGTCGTTTTACCAGTTCCACAGTTCTCCACATTGTTTCCCTCTTGAGATCATGCTTTCCCTAGCCAACAATCGGCCAACCAGTCACCACCCTGCCTGAGGTCACGGGTGTAAAGGAAGGAACTGCAGACACTGGTTTAAACCGAAGATAGACACAAAAAGGTTGGAGTAACTCATCGGGAAAGGCAGCATCTCTGGAGAGAAGGAATGGGTGACATTTTTTGGGTCGAGACCCTTCCTCAGTCTGAAGAAGGGTCTCGGCCTGAAACGTCACCCATTCCTTCTCTCCTGAGATGCTGCCTGTCCCGCTGAGCTACTCCAGCTTTTTGTGTCTATCTGAGGTAATTGGTTGGTCGTGGTCTCTTCTCGCCTCCAGCTCTTTACCCTCACCCATCCCCTATTTTCAGTCTGAAGAAGTGTCCCGACCTGAAATGTCATCCATCCTTTTTCTCCAGTGATGCTGCCCCGACCTATTGAGTTGCTCCCCGGCATATTGTGTCTATCTTTCATTGTAAAGGAAATGATTGTTTGGAATTAGGATAGATTGCAAGGAGCTGACAGTTGAATCAGTCAAGAATTGGAAAGGAGGGAGGAAATTGAGAAATTTACAAATGCCAATGCAGAGGTTTGGTTTAGTTTAGTTTAGTTTAGAAATATAGTGCAGAAACAGACCTTCAACCCACCTCAGTCTGTGCCGACCAGCGATCCATGCACACTACCGGGACTATCCTACACACACACACACACACACACACACACACACACACACACACACACACACACACACACACACACACACACAAGGGACAATTTCCAATATTTTACCAAAGCAAATTAACCTACAAACCTGTAGTGCAGGACCTGCAGATGTTGGTTTACACCAAAGATAGGTATAAAATGCTGAAGTAACTCAGTGGGACAGGCAGCATCTCTGGAGATGCTGAACTCTGGAACGTCTGAAGAAGGGTCTGAACCCAAAACGTCACACACTCCTTCTCTTCAGAGATGCTGCCTGTCCCGCTGAGTTACTCAGGCATTTTGTGCCAACCTACAAACCTGTACTGTACATCTTTGGGATTGAGTAGTGAGTAAATCATTGGAATTATGGGCAGCCAAGTCTCCTCACTTTAAAGGATATAATCCAGGGGTCTTAAAGTAGCCACTAAGATAGTTAAGCATTGCACTCAATGTTCCAAAATTGCCTAGATTCATGGATTTTTCCATTGCAATGGAAAATAGCAAATGTAACTCCTTTCTTCAAAAAGAGGAGAGGGAAAGCAGCTAGCAGGCCAGTTAGCTTTACATCTGCTTTAGGGAAAATGGTCAAAGCTACGACTGAAGATAGTATAGAAGGGGGTGCCAGATTATTATGGAAATCAGCATGATTTGGTGAAAGGAAAATCATGTTTCGATGAATTTTTGGAGTTCCTTGAAGCAGTAACGTGTGCTGGGAATAAAAGATGTCCCCAATGGCTGGAAGGTCCAAATTGGAAAGGTCGCAGCTTCAGGATACAGAGAGTGTCATTGAGAAGAGAGATTGGTAGAAATCTCTTCAGCCCAGTGAAGTGTGTCACGCAGAAGGCAATGAAAGCCATTTTGTTACATACAGTCAAGAATGAGGTTGTTTTTGATGCAAAAAGGGGTCAAGGGATATCAAGGGATATTGGGAAGAAAGCATGGAACAGGGAACGAATGGAATGATCAGTCATGATGTTATGAATGTGGGACTTTGCCTGCACTCCCACATCCCAAAGGCGTGCAGTTTTGTAGGTTAATTGGCCTCTGTAAAATTGCCCCTAGTGTGCAGGGAGTGGATGTGAAAGTGGGATATCATGGAACTAGTGTGAACGGGTGATCGATGGTCGGCATGGACTCGGTGGGCCGAAGGGTCTCTTTCCACCCGCAGTGGAACAGCACCTTTGCTTGGGTAGCAACTCAACAGTATGTACATTGAATTCTCTAATTATAAGTAACTTCAACTTACACTCCCCTCCCTCCTTGCCCCCTTCCTCCGCCCTGGTCGTTTTACCAGTTCCATGGTTCACCACATTGTTTCCCTCTTGAGATCACACCTTCCCCAGCCATAAAGGGAACTACCAGGCACCTCCCTGCCTGAGGTCGTTGCAACCGGCCCTAATTGGCTCTGATCTTTTCTTGCCTCCAGCCTTTTACCACCCTCCACCCTTTCAGTCTGAAGAAGGGTCCCAACCCAAAACGTCACCCATCCTTTTCCTCCAGAGATGCTGCCTGACCTGCTGTGTTACTCCAGCACTCTGTGTCTATCTCTGGTGTACACCAGCATCTGCAGTTCCTCATTTCTTAACTCTGTTTCCAAAACATATCTTTCAATCAATCAATCAATAAAGGCTTGTAGTGTAGGAAGGAACTGCAGATGCAAAACGATGGAGTAACTCATCGGATCAGGCAGCATCTCTGGAGAAAAGGAATAGGCGACGTTTCGGGTCAGAGCCCTTCTTCAGGCTCGGTAGAGGCTTAATGTGGAGGGCACCACCGATGGAGAGAAAGTGTGACTTCCACAACCCCCTGAGTTGGCATCCATCCAGTTTTGGTCTCTTGTGTATCCCTGATAGTTCGGGTCCACTGACTCTGCCTTCACTTGCCAAAGCCCCAAGGTCTGAAATCACTCCCACAACGAGCGTGGCAGTGCAGTGGATGTTGGAGAGCAGCCAGGTACCTGAGTTCAAATCCTGCCTCTGGAAGTTGGAGAATTTGATCCAAATAAGTAAATCAATCTGTAATTAAGAACAGCTAGTGAAAGAAATGAAAAACTAATGCGGTTCCTTAATGCCCTTCAGGGATGAAGGTTGCTGTCCTCATCTAGTCTGGCCCATACGTAACTCCATGCTAGTCAAGGCCAAGCGTGGACGGATAACTGATACTGGCACTGTTCACCAAGTTAAGGACCATGAAAATAGTAGAAACGTACTTTCTGCCGCAGGGCGGCACAGCGGTAGAGCTGCTGCCTTACAGCGCCAGAGACCCGGGTTTGATCCTGACCACTGGTGCTGTCTGCACGGAGTTTGTACGTTCTCCCCATGACCGTGTGGGTTTTCTCCGGGTGCTCCAGTTTCAAAGACAGGAAGGTTTGTAGGTTAAATGGCTTCCGGAAAAAAATGTTAAATAGTCCCCAGTGTGTAGGATAGTGCTCGTGTACAGGGATCACTGGTCAGCATGGACTCAGTGAGCCGAAGGGCCTGTTTCTCTGCTGTATCTCTGAACTAAACTACACTACCTTTCACTGGGTTTCCAACTTTAGGCAGCCTCTACAAAACTCCTCCCTCCCCTCCACTTTCCCTCTCATTAGCCTCCCCCGCCCACCTGCCCCTCCCCTCCCTGAGGCTTATTTTCCACCTATCTCTCTGCTCCCCTCCCCATCCACCTACATTCCTAAACAATTTGAGCCTTGTTAATCCTCCGGCTTCACAATTCCCAACTCTGTAATCCATTTGTGTGAGTTCATCTCTGGCCATTGTCCAACCATCTGGCTATCAAATAGTGTTCCCTCGCCTGTGTTCACCTATCACCCTCGCCTGTGTTCACCTATTACGTGCCACGCTCTGTCCTGCCTCTCCACAGTTCTAGCTCTCCCCCCCCCCCCGCAATCGGTCTGAAGAAGGGTCCCGACCCGAAACGTCACCTATCCATGTTCTCCAAGGGTGCTGCCTGACCCGCTGGGTTACTCCAGCATTTTGTGATACCTTCGACTTGTACCAGCAGTTATCTGCAGTTATTTTCCTACACTACTTTACTAAGGCATAGATAGATGCAAAAAGCTGGCATAACTCATTGGGTCAGACAGCATCCCTGAAGAGAAGGAATAGGGTGGCTTTTCGGATTGAGACCCTTCTTCAGAATGAGATTCAGGGTTATGGGAAACGAGAGATATAGACTGTGATATAGAGAGATGTAGAACAAATGAATTAAAGACATGCAAAAAAGCATGGATATGTTCTACAAGAATCTCTTCCGTAGGTTATGCAGCTTGCAAAGCTTTGCTGCAGATTTAGGTTCAGATTTATTGTTGTCACATGTTCTGAGGCACAGTGAAAAGCATTGTTTTATCTGCTATCCAAACAGATCAGATATTCCACACATAAACACTGTACAATCATGTCGAACCCAAGTGCGACAGATACAGCAAAAGGGTTTACTGAGTGCAGAATAAAGCTTTCAGCATTGTATCGTTTAGTGCGAGGAAACTGAAGATCTCGGAGAAAAACCCATGCAGGTCACAGCGAGAATGTACAAGCTCCGTACAGACAAGCACCCATAGTCAGGATCAAACCCTGGGCTCTGGCGCTGTAAGGCAGTAGCTCTACCACTGTGCCAACGTGCCACCCATGTTTATGGGATACGGAACCAATTCCGTAGACGCAGTCCAATGGGGTAGAGGTGAACCAGACAGTGCCCTAGCTGATGGAAGGACCTTCAGAAGCCTGATAACATTAAAAAAAATATAGAAAATAGGTGCAGGAGGAGGCCATTCGGCCCTTCGAGCCAGCACTGCCATTCATCGTCATCATGGCTGATCATCCACAATCAGTAACCTGTGCCCAACTTCTCCCCATGTCCCTTGGTTCCACTAGCCCCAATAACACTGGGGAAGAAGCTGTTCCTGAGTCTGGTGGTGCTCGTTTTCAAGCTTCTGCACCTTCCGCCCTGTCTTTATTGCCAGCTGGGGTTTCTCTGCTGCCAGGTACAGCAGGGAAGGAAGGGCCCGTTGTGTTTGGTCAGCACGGAATATCTGCCTCTCGATTTATTCACAAAATGCTGGAGTAACTCAGCAGGTCAGGCAGCATCTCGGGGGAGAAGGGAATGGGTGACGTTTCGGGTCGAGACCCTTCTTCAGACTGAAGAAGGGTCTCGACCTGAAACCTCACCCATTCCTTCTCTCCCCCGAGATGCTGCCTGACCTGCTGAGTTACTCCAGCATTTTGTGAATAAATCGATTTGTACCAGCATCTGCAGTTATTTTCTTATATCTGGCTCTCTGCAGCACTTGAGGCAGTCGAGATGAATGGGGGGTGGGGGTGGGGGCGAGAAGGAACTTGCAGCTGGATCGTGCCCAGCTCAGTCAGACAAGGTCAAGCAAACCAGACTAAACAGCCTAACTGCGGGGCATGCCTCTGTGTCTGTCTGAAAACCGATCCATGGGAGTAAGAGGGATTAAAAGACAAGGCAGAGGGGGTGGGGGGTGGGGGGGGGACACACACATGAGCGAGAGGGAGGCAGAGCAAGTGGGGGGGAACGCAGAGAGAGCGAGAGGGACAAACACAAAAGCCCGTGCTGGGGGAGAACAGTGTGAACAGGGCTGTAGGCGGAGAACAAAAGGACTTCAACAAAGACACGTAGGGGATCGAATCAGTGCGGGAGCTGGAACGTGAGGTATATAATGCTGCAGTGTGACTTTCATGGAGATGGGAGGAGAGGGGAAGACAGCGAGGAAGTCAGGCTACGATGTTTTAACCTTCGCTTTATCTGACCTGCATTCTTGTGGAGGTGCGTCAGATACCGAAACACACACCAGCCAGCAGGCACAGGCTGCACTTGCAAAGTATTTATCTATTCCAAGACAGGCACGAGTTGCTAAGCTCTTGGGGGGCGGACCAAGGGTGCCGTGGGCTGGCTGGGCTGTGGGTGCACAAAATTCAAGGCACTTTGACCGTTTCTCTAGAATTCAATCAGACTGCAGAACAGCACACAGAACTGCTCCAGGTGTGGTATCACCAATGACTTGCACAGCTGCAAGTTGTGTTCTCAAGTTTCTCAATTCCATCCCAAATGTTCTTTCTCCACTTTGAATGGACATGGGTTAGATGTTCCCAGAAGTTGCATTTTTTTGTCCAGGGAGATTTTGTGCACATCTATGATTCTGTGACATCTTTGTCCACCTGGTAATCTCATCTGATAGATAGAACTGAAAATAGCATTGTTGTTCCAGGAGGGACAATTTACAATTTTTTAAAAAACTGTAGCCAATTAACCCACAAACCTGCACGTCTTTGGAGTGTGAGAGGAAACCGGAGCACCCGGGGTCACTTAGAGAACCTGCAAACTCCATACAGACAGCGCCCGTAGTCAGGATCGAACCTGGGTCTCCAGCGCTGTAAGGCAGCAACTCTACCACCTGTAGGTAGACCGGGTCTGAAATGAAAACAGGAGACTAGGAATTCAATGCTACCTGCTCATCCTTGGGTCTTATGCCATGGCTGATGCATTGACCCCCAAAACCCATCTCCAAAGACTGTAATGGGGCAGTGAAGGCGATGGTGAATTCCATCATCAATGTTCCTCTGCGCTATATTGACGTCCCTAAAAGGTGGGAAATGATCTTCATTGTCCAGGGTCTCACTATGGACCTTGGATATTGTCCTCCCAACGAAATATTTCAGTTTTAGTTTCTAGATATACAGCGCGGAAACAGGCCCTTTTGCACACCGAGTCCACACCGACCACTGACCCCTGCACACACTCGGGACAATTTCACATTTACACCAAGCCAATTAACCTACAAACCTGCACGTCTTTGGAGGGTGGGAAGAAACCGAAGATCTCGGAGCAAAGGTCACGGAGAGAACGTACAAACTCCGTACAGACAAGCACCCGTAGTCAGGATCGAACCCGAGTCTCTGGCGCTGCAAGGCAGTAGCTCTACCGTTACACCCGCCGGGCTGCCCTATGTTCAGAATTCATTTTTGCAACAGCCAGCACTTTTCTTGGTCATGCCCAAGGCCTCTTGGCAATGGCGTTGTTCCTGGCGCTGTTAGTGTTCCATCTTTGTCCAAGCAAGAGACCACAGGAATGTTGCACACGTGCACACGTGTATATTGGACTGACCATTGGCAAATCAATTCCACCCGGCTCCCAAACAACAGCTGCAACAGAAACTTTGTCAAAAGAACTTTATCGTAAGAAAGCCAAATGTTGAAACTTACCAAGGCTCCCTGAAGGCAGCTCTTCTTAAATAGAAGCTCACAGAGAACATTGGACTAGGATGAGGAAAATCTTTTTCACCCAGAGAGTTGTGAGTCTGTGGAATTCTCTGCCACAGAAGGCAGTGGAGGCCAATTCACTGGATGTTTTCAAGAGAGTTAGATAGAGCTCTTAGGGCTAACACAATCAAGGGATATGGGGAGAAAGCAGGAAGTGCTGATTTTGGATGATCAGCCATGATCATATTGACTGGCGGTGCTGGCTCAAAACGCCGAATGGCCTACTCCTGCACCTATTTGCTATGTTTGTACATTTCTATAGAAACAAGGGCTGTAGATGCTGGTTTATACCAATGATAGACACAAAGTGCTGGAGTAACTCGGCGGGTCAGGCAGCATCTCTGGTGAAAAGAGGATGGGTGATGTTTCGGGTCGGGACCCTTCCTTGAGCCTGAAGTAGGCTTGTCTAGAAACATAGAAAATAGGTGCAGGAGTAGGCCATTCGGCCCTTCGAGCCTGCACCGCCATTCAATATGATCATGGCTGATCATCCAGCTCAGTAATCTGTACCTGCCTTCTCTCCATACCCCCTGATCCCTTTAGCCATAAGGGCCACATCTAACTGCCTCTTAAATATAGCCAATGAACTGGCCTCAACTACCTTCTGTGGCGGAGAATTCCACAGACTCACCACTGTCTGTGTGAAGAAATGTTTTCTCATCTACAGTTTGTAGACTGCCCTGAAGTACATAGCAGTGTCCACTTGTGAAAGGTTCCTTGGCTTCTCCACTCTGAAGAGGCAAGGCTGGTTTAATGAGAATCTGCAGGAGTTCCAAGAGCCAATTAACTGTAGCACGGGGCATTCTTGAAGTGGAGACTGCCGTGCCTGATAGCGAGACTAGGCTCTTCAGTCACCTGGATACAGATCGCTATCTGTTTGGAGAAAATTGACGTCCTAAAGAGCAAAAGTGGATGGCAGACACACCATGTGGGGATTCTTCAGTACAGACAACACCATCTGTGGCACAAACACACAAAGTCCCATCATATAGAGTGCCCAGAACATCATCAAGGACAATGAACCAGTCAATGCCCATTGGGATGGTCCCGGGTGTGGAGATATTGCCCCACACGCAAGGCCTGAATGCATTGGGAATTCACTCATTGGAATTTAGAAGACCGAGAGGCAACTTTATTGAAGTGTATAAAATTCAATCGCCTTAAACCTACGCCAACTAGTTTTAGAATCCTCTACCCTGGGGAAAAAAGGCAGTGAGCATCCACTTTATCCATGCTCCTCGTTATCTTGTACGCCTCAATTGGTGGAGTGTAGAGTACCAGGAGGGAGGGGTCCACCTCACCTTTGGTACTGCGATGACCACCAGCAAGGTGGGTGTGACAGGATCTTCATCCCCTGCACCTCTTTCACCTGATGTGAAGTGCACGAACATCCAGCACGGGGACTGATGTTGACACGCACTCCCTGGTCCTACTTGTATCATTCACCACTGCATTCACATCTCAGGTGCCCTGTGGTCTCAAGGTGCACATCATACAGTATAAACTCAATTATTCCCCTCCACGATTTTCTTGATGTTTTGTAGGAACAGAAGAACTGCAGATGCTGGTTATACCAACATCACCACCAAAGATAGATACAACTACTCTATGCTGGAGTAACTCAGTGAACTCGTTGAGTTCCTCCAGCACTTTGTGTCTTTCTTGGTGTTTTGTTGGCAATGTTTGCCTTTCGTCTCCTGTCCTTTACTGACTCCAGCTGGTATCTGATCCCTGAGGCACACAGGACATGTCGAGACCATACCCACGGGGCCATTCTGCTCATGTACGTCTAGCCAATGAGCAGTGTAGACCACTCCACCACCGGCAAGATCCACTGTCATCCCAATCCCTTCCTCTTACACGCACGCAATTACATTGAAGCACACCTAGTGTGCAATTAGACACATCTGTGCAAACACACAAGTATGCAATCAGACTCGACACACAGTCTCGCACACCAGCCATACTAACCCACAAATAAAGCCTCGGGCGTACACAAACACATAATGCATAGACAAGCATACTAACAAGGACACTTTTTTTTCCGGAGGGAAAACCTGGCACCTTTCAGCTGGGGCAGAACACTATGACAACCAGACTAAACTTCTACACGACTGACCCGCAGAGCAGGGAAAGAATTAACCAAAATGTCATGGATGCATTGGGCTCTGCCAAGCCCCAAATGTGCCTTTAGCAACACACGGCAGGGACCGGGAAGCAAGCCAAGTGCCAGTGAAGCTTGAAACCTGCTCCACACACTGCACCTGTTTGCCAAGATTATACACTTTGAAGACATTCTCCACAAGCAATCAGTTGTTTAGACCTCTGACCTTTGCCGTTGCTGGGTTTGAGCCTCTGTCCTGGCTCGGAGACAACAATCTTCTCCCCTTCTCATGAGATCAAACAGGAGGGATTCTTTCCCCTGTACAATAGACCTGAACTGATGAAAGGAAGCCTTGGTTGTATTAGATACGCAACAGTCCATCATGTTGGCTTTCTCCTGGCAAAGCCACACGCTGTCCACTGGCACCGTGCACAGAAACCCAAAACAAACACAATGCCAGCATTTATTTCAAGGAGGCTTGCATACATCCACAGGGGGTGTAATGCTGAGGCTCTATAAGGCGCTGGTGAGGCCGCATTTGGAATATTGCGAGCAATTTTGGGCATCATATCTGAGGAAGGATGAGCCGGCTCTGGAGAGGGCCCAGAGGAGGTTTGCAAGAATGATCCCAGGAATGAGTGGGTTAACCTATCAAGAGCATTTGACGGCACTGGGCCTGTACTCACTGGAGTTTAGAAGAACGAGGGGGGGGCCTCATTGAAACATACAGAATAGTGAAAGGCTTGGATAGAGTGGATGTGGGGAGGATGTTTCCACTAGTGGGAGACTCTAGGACATGAGGTCATAGCCTCAGAATTAAAGGACGTTCTTTTTGGAAGGAGATGAGGAGAAATTTCTTTGGTGAGAGGGCGGTGAATCTGTGGAATTCTTTGCCACAGAAGGCTGTAGAGGCCAGGTCAGTGGATATTTTTAAGGCAGAGATAGATAGAGTTTTGATTAGTACAAGTGTCAGAGGTTATGAGGAGAAGGCAGGGAGAATGGGGTTAGAAGGAAAGATAGATTAGCCAAGATTGAATGGCGGAGTAGACTTAATAGGCCGAGTGGACTAATTCTACTCCTATCACTTATGACATGACTAGGCATGCTGGAAATCTGAAATAATAACATGAGATACGTGAGACAACCTGCAGACCAGGTAACATCTGTGGGGAGGGGAAGGGAGCAAACATGTCACTCTCACCACCATACAGGAACAATTCAATATTTACGAATAATACTTAGACAGGGAAAGCAAGACAGGGTTACCTGAAGTGAGAGAAATCAATATTCATACCGAAGATAGACACAAAAAGCTGGAGTAACTCAGGGTTTCAGCCAGCACCTCTGGAGAAAAGGAATAGGTCGCGACTCTTCTTTAGACTGAGAGTCAGGGGAAAGGGAAACGACAGATATAGACGGTGATGCAGACAGATATAGAACAAATGAATTAAAGATATAAGAAAAAGTAACGATGATAAAGGAAACAGGCCATTGATAGCTGTACGCTCGGTGAGAACGAGGACAATGAGACTCAATAAGACAACTATGAAGCTGGTTTATTCACAAAATGCTGGAGTAACTCAGCAGGTCAGGCAGCATCTCGGGAGAGAAGGAATGGGTGACCTGCTGAGTTACTCCAGCATTTTGTGAATAAATCGATTTGTACCAGCATCTGCAGTTATTTTCTTATACCACATGAAGCTGGTACGACTTGGGTGTGGGGGGGGGGGGGGCAGGACGGAGAGGTTACTTGAAGTGAGAGAAATCAATATTCATACCCCTGGGTTGTAAGTTGCCCAAGCGAAATATGAGATGCTGTTCCTCCAATTTGCTTTGAAAGTGGACGAGGCTCAGGACAGAAAGGTCAGCATAGGAATGGGAGGGGGAATCAAAGTGTTTGGCAACCGGGAGATCGCATAGGCACAGGCAGACGGTGCAAATGTGTTCAGCGAAACAATCGCCCATACACACACACACACACACACACACACATATAAAGTGCTGGAGTAAAGTCAGAGGGTCAGGCAGGCATCTCTGGAGAATATGGATTGGTGACGATTCGGGTCGGGTCCCTTCTTCAGGTTGAGTTGAGATTTCTTCAGAGTTGGGACCGGTTACTGCAAATGCAAGTAGAACAGATAGTGGACTTTGCTTCCAAATAATGAATGGGCAACGCATGTCAACGGGCCGACCGGGTGATTTAGTCCGGAATGTAAGAAAGGGGTTTATTTCACAACATGCTGGAGTAACTCAGCGGGTCAGGCAGCATCTCGGGAGAGAAGGGATGGGTGACGTTTCGGGTCGAGACCCTTCTTCAGACTGATGAAGAAGTCTGACCCTTCTTCAGAGTTTCACACATGTAAAAAAGGGGAGTGTGCATTCATCTGACACCACGCAGCTCAGGTCCCTCATGGCCACACCCTGCACCCTGGGTAAGCAGCATAGCCCTACCAGAGCAGAGAGGGTTAGCTCCTGGACCAGGGCATTCTGTGTTGGTGACCCAGCGAGGAGCAGCGACTCTTTTGTCTAATATTTCAGACACATACCAAAACCCCACGACAGCGAACAGCATCTTTGTGAACCGTGCATTACTGTCAAAGCTCAAACAGAGAAACGCTCTGTTATAAATAAACCCCTACCCAACCCCCTCCCTACCTCCCTCCCTCCCTCCCCCCTTTCCCTCCCCACCCCCCCAGATTAGGCAATGAAATATCTCGCTCCAGAACTGGAACCAGTCGCAAGTTCCTTGCCAGTCTTAAGCTAGACTCAATTACTAATCCGCATGGGCTGATTATGTTTTGAATTTGAGATGAGGATCAATTTCAGGCATCATATTAATGGCTAATGTGCCTTCGATTTCTCCAGAACGGGTTAAATGTGGATTTTCTTTTACATCTCTTGTTCCTGATAAAAGTGGAAAGATTTAGATGGGATCAGTTATCAGCTAGTTATCCTTGAGGTTCCCTGAGGTACTGGCGGAATACTGATAGGGACCTGCATGCATTATTCAATGAGAAGCGCTGAATAAAATGAGCAACGTTACCCACTACCAGAATACCAGTAAGCCTGGGTATAATTAGAGGGCTGTCACTTGTCTCTGTCAGTATTCACTCCCTTAACACAGCAGAGAGAGAGAGAAAAAAAAAACACATACACACTCACACACACAAAAATATTCACACTTCCACAGAGAATATAAAAAGACACAGTGTAGCTAACACCTTCCCCTCACACGTATACAGCTCGACTTACTTAGCTCGCTGCATGCTCGAGTATTTTAGGGATAAACAAAATACATCCGATGATCATACGCTGGTGCAATGGCAAGGATCTTTCAAGGGGTTTCAGGCACAGTCAGATTGAGTCGCTATGCATTTTATCCATGTCGTAGACTCGTGGAGATTCGTACGGACGGTCGTACAGTGCGGAAACAGGGCCTTTGGCTCAACTTGTCCATGCCCACCAAGATGCCCCATCTCCCCTAGTCCCACCTGCCTGCGTTTGGCCCATATCCCTCTAAACAGTTTAAGGATAAGGGGGAAGTCTTTTAGGACCGAGATGAGAAAGGTTTTTTTCACACAGAGAGTGGTGAATCTGTGGAATTCTCTGCCACAGAAGGTCGTTGAGGCCAGTTCATTGGCTATATTTAAGAGGGAGTTAGATGTGGCCCTTGTGGCTAAAGGGATCAGGGGGTATGGAGAGAAGGCAGGTACGTGATACTGAGTTGGATGATCAGCCATGATCATATTGAATGGCGGTGCAGGCTCGAAGGGCCGAATGGCCTACTCCTGCACCTATTTTCTATGTTTCTATGTAAACCCTAGATAGACACAAAGTGCTGGAGTAACTCAGCGGGTCACGCAGCATCTCTGGGGGAAAATGATAGGTGATATTTTGGGTCGGGGCACTGCTTTCCTATCCATGTACCTATCGAAATGCCTTTTAAATGCTGTTATGGTATGTGCCTCAACTACTTCCTCTGGCAGCTTGTTCCATATACACACCACCCTCTTTGTGGAAAAAGTTGTCCATCAGGTTCCTATTAAATCTTTACTCTCTCACCTTAAACCTGTGTCCTCTGGTTCTTGATTCCCCTACCCTGGGTAAAAGAAATCTCTGTGCATTCACCCTGTGTATTCCCCTTCTACCTCTTGGTCCTTCACCTCTCGAGTAGGGCTTGACTTCAGCTGGACAGGATTAACGAAACGAGCTGGTCACTGCTGGCTCCAAAGCCCTGTGAGATATCGTGAGGGTAATCTCAGTTCAACTCTTGAAGTTAAAGGAAAATCGTACCGGTTATTATGAATAAAATCAAATCTCTCTGAAAGTGTTGTCTGGTTGGGAGAGGGGTAATGTGGCTTGGCACAGCGGTAGAGTTGCTGCTTCACAGCGCCAGAGACCCAAATTTGATCCTGACTACGGGTACTGTCTGTATGGAGTTTGTACGTTCTCCCCGTGACCACGTGGGTTTTCTCCTGATGCTGCGGTTTCCTCCCACATCTCAAAGACGTGCACGTTTGCATGTAAATTGGCTTCTGTGAATTGTCCCTAGTGTGTAGGATAGAACTATGGTAGAGTTGATCATTGGTCGGCATAGACTTGGTTGGCTGAATCTCTAAACTGAATTAAACATCAGTTTATGTGCTAATGTGCTCTGAACTGTATCTCTAAAGAGCTGTATCTTTAAACTGAACTAAACATCAGTCTGAAGAAGGGTCTCGACCCGAAACGTCACCCATTCCTTCTCTCCTGAGATGCTGCCTGACCTGCTGAGTTACTCCAGTATTTTGTGATAAACATCATTGGAAAAAGACACAAAATGCTGGAATAACCACACGCTAACCACATTTCAGGTCGAGATCCTACTTCAGACTGCGACACATTCCTTTGCTCCAGAGATGGTGCCTGTCCCGCTGAGTTACTCCAGCATTTAGTGTCAATCTTTGGTGTGAACCAGCATCTGCAGTTCCTTCCTACACTAAACATCTTTGGAAGCTGTTCAGAGGTTGGCGATGATTCCATCTCACGCCAGTGGTAATATCGTCCAAAGGATTGCTCGGGTGACAGTCTTGCTCTCTGGTCAGAATGGTGTTGCAGGACCTTCACCCTGCAGCGTGTTAGGCTGTTACTAATCGGCAGTGCATGGGAACTTGATCGGCAGTGCATGGGAACTTGATCGGCAGTGCATGGGAACTTGATCGGCAGTGCATGGGAACTTGATCGGCAGTGCATGGGAACTTGATCGGCAGTGCATGGGAACTTGATCGGCAGTGCATGGGAACTTGATCGGCAGTGCATGAGGACTTGTAGAATTTTATTTTCAAATCATGTACCTGATTGTTCCATTAATAGGTATGTAAGCACTTCTGGCCTCAGTGTTTCACATTTGATTTGATTTTTGCTTAACGTAATGAATGACCCTCGTTGTTTTGACAGCATTCAGCATCTGTGACCTGAAAGCTTCCTCCCACCTGGGGAGTGGCCTCAGAGATGGAGATGGGAGAGTAAGGGAGTTGTTTCCACAGTGGGACTGATATTTTCTGCTGAGCAGATTCCCAATGAGTAAATTATACTTTCACCCCCAAAAAAGTGTCATATCCTGACAACGTCAAAGAAATATCTGAAGAAGGGTCATCAGCTGCCAGCGGATGTACAGTAGTTGAGGCAGGTACAACAGGACAAGCACATGGATAGGAAATGTTTCATGGTTCAATGGTTCTTGTATTGTCACATGTACCAAAGATACAGTGAAATGCATATATACAATGATTGTGAAATACATTTTAGAGGGATATGGGCCAAGCACGGGTAGATCTTAGCACCAGCTTAGAACTTCTTCTTTCGTGTTCATCATCCATGTTTCAAATGTTGACATCGCTGTCATCGTCCGTCCTGAAAAGGACACAAGCTTCCGGCGACAATCAGTGGGAGCCATCACTCATTGCTATAGATGATGGTGGTAGCAGAATTAGCTCAGGACACTTCCAGTTTCCAGCCCCGCGACGTGGACGCTTCTGCTATCATATCATATCATATATATATACAGCCGGAAACAGGCCTTTTCGGCCCTCCAAGTCCGTGCCGCCCAGTGATCCCCGTACATTAACACTATCCTACACCCACTAGGGACAATTTTTTACATTTACCCAGCCAATTAACCTACATACCTGTACGTCTTTGGAGTGTGGGAGGAAACCGAAGATCTCGGAGAAAACCCACGCAGGTCACGGGGAGAACGTACAAACTCCGTACAGACAGTGCCCGTAGTCGGGATCGAAAATGCGTCTATGGCGCTGCATTCGCTGTAAAGCAGCAACTCTACCGCTGCGCTACCGTGCCGCCCTATGGGGCCACCAGCTTAGATGGGGCACTTGGTCGGGATGGACGAGCTGTGCTGAAAGCCTGTTTCTGTGCTGTACCACTCTGTGAATCTAAGTCCTGACCTGAAATATTATCTGCCCATTCCTTGCGCAGATGCTGCCTGACCCGCTGAGTTCCTCCAGCACTTTGTTTGTTGCGCAAAGTAACGCCCCAAAGATTTGTACCTTATCATGAAAGAGACAGGAGAGATTTCACCATCACGTTCAGACATACCTGCTCAATCTGGGGACTTCACATATGGATTTGTACTTCACTTCAATCGGGGTTGTTCCTGGTCTAGTTTAGGACTGAAAGGCATGTGAGTAAATTATTCAGGATAGGTTAGGTTGGGTTAGGTTAGGTTTGGTTTGGTTTGGTTAGGATTGGTTTAATTTGGTGATACATCATAGAAACAGGCCCATCAGCCCACCGAGTCCGTGCCGACCAGCGAACACTCGTACACCAGTTCAATCCTAAAGACTAAGGACAATTTCCAGAAGCCAATTAACCTGAAAACCCCCACGTCTTTGGGACTTGGAAGGAAACCGGAGCATCCGGAGAAAAGAAAGGGAAGAACGTACTCCACACAGGCAGCAGCTGCGGTCATGGTTAAACCCGAGTCTCTGGCACCGTTAGGCAGCAACTCTACCGCTGCACCACCGTGCCACCCATAATAAATGTTTTAAAATTGCTATTGACCGCCATGGAACGGAGGTGTCCTTTGTTAAAGAGTTCGAGGAATTTGAATCAGCTGGAAACCAAATACGCCAAGTCAAGCAGTATATCCCTCACTGACAACTATTTGTTACTTGCACACCCTAAAGGAATCTGGAATGACTTGTAGTTTGCTATCCAAGTGGACACGTAAGCCAGCAGGCTCTACATGTAGAATCTGAGGTGGGGATGATCTTGGCTTAAGCATGGAGATGACGAGTTGCTTAATCATGTAAATTATCAACACTCCCGTGGGAACCTCTTCAAGGGAATATGTATGGTATTTCAACAAAGAAGATTGAGGAGACTGAGAACCACAATCTCAGGATGAAGGGCAAGAGAAGTAGGAGTGAGAGAAGAAGAAATATCTTAATTTAGAAGGTGGTGGTGATGTGGTATTAACCACCATAGACGACGATAGAGGTAAAGGCTCTGAATGCATTTGTGAAGAAGATAGCTAAATTTTTGGAAGCAAAGATATGAATGGAGAAAGGTGCAGGTTTATAGATTATTTTGCTTCTGTATATTCCCCCTAGTGTGTCGCATGCAAAAGTGGGATTACCTGGAACCAGTGTACAGGTGATCGTTGGTCGGCGCGGACATGGTGGGCCAAAGGCCTGTTTCCACGCTGTGTCTCCGAACTAGACTAAACTAAACTAAACCTCACATTCCCATCAACTCCCCTCTCCCCACCACCCCCGAATTCTCCACTCCTGCACACTGGATGGGACAATGTATACCGACCGATTAAATGACATCTGTGTTTCACTCACACAACAGTTTATCTAACGGACTAACCAGGCATTCACTCCTCCACATTAGCCTGAGACCATACAAGGAGACTTTAGTATGTTTGTGATCTGTTCTGAGTTAACATATTCGAAATTACACCACGAAACAAACATTTTTTTTGTGGCTGATTTGTCCTACTTTGTCATGGATTATGAATAAACCCGAGGCTGTTCTGAGCCTGCGGTGCTCAGGTTGTGAGTTGGGATCGCAACCTTCCAATAACAAGATCCAGAAAATCCAGGTGCCTGGCAGCATTTCTGCCGCTTTCACCATTTGGGGAGTCTTTCGGAGCGGCACGGTGGCACAGAGGTGGAGATGCTGCCTTACAGCACCAGGGACCCGGGTTCGATCCTTTCTATGGTGCTGTTTGTACAGAGTTTGTATGTTCTCCCCATGACTGCTTGGTTTTTCTGCAGGTGCTCCAGTTTCCACCCACACTCTTAAGACGTACAGGTTTGTAGCTTAATTTGGCTTCAGTAAAAAATTGAAATTGTCCCTCATAGGTAGGATAGTGCTTGTGTACGGGGTGAATGCTGGTCGATGCGAACTAGCTAGGCAGAAGGACCTGTTTGCGTGTTGTATCTCGAAACTAAACTAGTCTGCAATCCTGTAACACATGAAAGAGATTTCATCTCCCTTACTTTCCTCAACAAACAGTATAACATTGTGAAAATAGTTAAGTGGATTCATTGTGGACTTTCCTTTATTCATGAGGCCCTGTTAGCAATGTCTGACCTCCCAGGCCTGAAGCATCGTACTTCAAATGTTCCCATTAGCTGGTCATCAAAGTCCTAAACATGAGCATGGAAGAATTTCTTTAGCCAGAGGGTGGTAAATCTGTGGACAATCTCCACAGATGGCTGTGGAGGCCAAGACATTTGGGTATTTTTAAAGCAGTGATTGATTAGTAAGGGCGTCAAAGGCTATGGAGATAAGGCAGGAGAATGGGGTTGAGAAGGAAAAATAAATCAGCCATGATCGAATGGTGGAGCAGATTTGATGGGTCGAATGGCCTAATTCTGCTCCTGTGTCTTATGTAAGGTTACCAACTTCCTCACTCCCAACTACGGGGCAAGGTGACGTCACCACCCTGCGCCCCGCGCCCCACGTGACCTCACTCAGCCAGCAGCCACGTGCTCCCGCTCCACCAATGGCGGTCGCCCGGGCCGGGAGGCGGGTTGCTACGCAACCATTAGGCGGCGCCCAGGCTTACACTGTCAGGGATTGCAATGGCTCCAGGCTACAATGTCGGGCCTACAGTGTCGGGGCCTACAGTGTCCGAGCCTACAGCGCTGTCCGGGCCTAATACAGGACAAGGGCGGTCCGCGTAGGACAAAACAATTTAGCTCAAAATACGGGATGTCCCGGCTAATATGGGACAGTTGGCAACCCTAGTCTTATAGTCTTGATCTTTACACAACAGCAGATGTACTGGGTGGTGCCAGCAATGACTGCCTAGACAACAGACTGTCTGTCCCTTCCTTCTTTGTGTTCTAATACTGTGTGTTAAATGTATGTTTTTAGTGTTCTTTAGCTTGTTTTATGTGTGGGGTGGGGGGAGGTGGGTTGGGGGAAACTTTTTCTAATCTCTTACCTCGACGGAGATGCGATTTTTTTCTGTATCGTTTCTCTGTCCGCACTGCGGCCTAACATCGAGGAGTTGGCGGCCTTTGCCGGAGACCGACTTTTGAGAGCTCCACTGCGGGTGCCTGCGGACTTACCATCGCGGAGCTCGCGATCCCTTTGCCAGGGATCGACCTCGGAGCTCCAACCGTGGGAGCTTGCGGACTTAACATCACGGAGCCCGCGTTCTCTGGTCAGAGACCGACTTCGGGAACTCCAAGCAGCAGGAGTTTCGACCGCCCCGACGCGGGGGCTTCAACCACCAGCTGCGGGAGCTTCGATCGCCCCGATGGATGGTTCGGCTGCCCCGACAGCGGGAGAATAAAGAGGAAGAAGGTTGGACTTTTTTGCCTTCCATCACAGTGAGGAATGTGGGGAATCCGCTGTGGTGGATGTTCATGTTAACTTTTATGTAGTTGTGTGTCTTGTTGCTTTTTTTTTTCCGTATGACTGTATGGTAATTTGCATATCACTGTACCTTAATTGGTACATATGACATTAAAAGACTTTTGAGACCTTTGAGATGTAGAGAAATGGTCCTCTATTTATCAGGGGTTAACAAGTAAACTTCACTAAAAGCATAGAAGTTTTCACGCATCTGAAGAAGGGTTACTCCAGCACTTTGTGTCTTTTTTGGTAAACCAACATCTGCAATTCCCTGCGTGCTGGGGAAAGGTTACATTTGGTATCTCTGCTATGGGGATTTGCGACAAGGAATTTGCTCATAGGACCTGCTACTTTTGACAGTAGGGCCCGGGCTACCAAAATACTCCATAAAACCGCTGGTGTTGCTATTTCATGGCCTGCCTTCAAATGATTCATTAGTAGGTATCATTTTAGGTCCGTCTTTAATTACATCTGTAACTTCATATCATCATCATATCATATATATACAGCCGGAAACAGGCCTTTTCGGCCCTCCAAGTCTGTGCCGCCCAGCGATCCCCGCACATTAACACTATCCTACACCCACTAGGGACAATTTTTACATTTACCCAGCCGATTAACCTACATACCTGTACGTCTTTGGAGTGTGGGAGGAAACCGAAGATCTCGGAGAAAACCCACGCAGGTCACGGGGAGAACTTACAAACTCCTTACAGTGCAGCACCCGTAGTCAGGATCGAACCTGAGTCTCCGGCGCTGCATTCGCTGTAAAGCAGCAACTCTACCGCTGCGCTACCGTGCCGCCCATACTTATTCTGAATATGAGCATTCTACTTGTTTTACAAAGTAACTCAAAAATGTTTACCATATTGAAGAGGCTGTATAAGTGTGACTTATTGCTTTCATGTGTGTGTGTGTTATTTGCATGTATTTCCCTTATGTCAGTGAATTGTGTGTGTTGTCGTGTGAGTGTGTTTATGTGTGTGAGAGTATGTGAGTGCATGATTGTGTGCGTGTGCATAACTGTATGTGTGTCCATAACTGTGTGTGCGTGATTGGATTTGTGTGTGTGTATGTGTGCACATTATTTTCTGTGTGTGTGTTAGTGTGTGATTGTGTGTGATTTTGTGTGTGGGTTATATTTTGTGAGTGCATGTGTGTGCGTGCACATAATTGTGTGTGTGTGTGTGTGTGTGTGTGTGTGTGTGTGTGTGTGTGTGTGTGTGTGTGTGTGTGTGTGTGTGTGTGTGTGTGTGATTTTGTGTGTGGGTTATATTTTGTGAGTGCATGTGTGTGCGTGCACATAATTGTGTGTGTGTGTGTGTGTGTGTGTGTGTGTGTGTGTGTGTGTGTGTGTGTGTGTGTGTGTGTGTGTGTGTTAGTGTGTGATTGTGTGTGTGATTTTGTGCGTGGGTTATATTTTGTGTGCGTGTGTGTGTACACTATTTTCTCTGTGGGTGTTAGAGCTTTGTGGGAGTGTGTGTGATTTTGTGTGTGTGCATGATTCTGTATGTGTGTATGAGTTTGTGCGGATTTGTGTGTGTGTGGGTGTGCAAATATGTGTGTGTGGGTGTGTGAATTTGTGTATGTATGTGGGTGTGCGAATGTGTGTAAAGTTCCCGAGTGTAAGGCAGGACATTGCTGTGATACCTGACATTTTCGCATCTTGCAACACCTACAGTGGACTGATGTGTACAACCGAGCCCTGCATTGGGCCAGGAGGGGGGAAGTAGCAGTGAGCAGCGTGAATGGACAGGGCAGGTGGGAAGAGGCTTAATTGGTGACTCTAATCAGCAAGGAACACTTCTATTTTTACTTTTAAATGCTAAACCAGTAAGAATGTGGAGACTCTGCTTTAAAAAAAAACCCATGGCAGGCCCCGGGGAGAAACCAACATGTGCACTTCAGTACGGAAAATCTAATTTAGCTGTCTATTATGAAGCAAATGGAAAGGTAAGATTATGATAATTTAACAGTTACTCTGCCTTTGGAGGTGTGCGATTTTTTTATGACATCTTCCCTTTAAAAGCAACAAGCCAGAATATGAAGAGACAGCAAATCATTTATTTATGATTGCAATCTAGACTGTGTCTAACAAGTTAAAAACAACTGCACCCAACAATCACCGATCAGAAACAGCACAGCCAAGCTTGACAGCTCCAAGTTTTAACATATCAATAAAGAAGGTAATTTTTTACCCCAAAATTAAGTGATTCTGCTTATCTGAGGCACCAAGCAGCAATATATCCTGGAGAGCTTTCTGTCAGATTGTATTTTTTTTATTTCCATTGCCATTTTGTTTTGTTTATGCTCATAAAACCGAAACTATTTGTTATAAGTGTCGGCAACGAATGTAAGAACAATTTTCATGTCTACGCTTCCATGCCATGTTCATACAGTATGTGGCTCGAAGTGCTTCATAATCATTGCATTAATGTACTGTTTGCTGGCTGGTCGGCAGGAGATGCAGCCGCTGTTTTGATCACAGCAAGGTCCCGCAGTGGTCACAGAACCTTACCGGGCAGAAGTAGGCCCTTCCACCCAACTCGCCCACACTGACCAAGATGCCCCATCTAAGTCTGTCCCAATCACCTACATCAGGGAAGGTGCAGAGGGATATGGGCCAAACGCATGGAAACGAGACCAGCTTAGAAAGGGCATCTTGGTCGGCATGGACGAATTGGGCCAAAGGGCCTGTTTCCATGCAGTATGAATCTGAGTCTGTTTGACCAATATCCCATTTGACCTTTCTTATTCATGTACCAGTCGAAATATCTTTTGTCGGTCCAAATGTCTGAAGAAGGGTCCCGACCCAAAATCGACACCTATTCTTTCCTCTCCAGAGATGCAGCCTGATCCGCTGAGTTACTCCAGCATTTTGTGTCTATCTTCCGTCTTTTACCCATTATTGTACCAGTCTCAACTATGTCCATAGCAGTTCATTCCATCTATCCACCACCCTAGAACATAGAACAGTGCAGCACACGGACAGGCTCTTGGGCCCACTATTGTCCGTAACGAACAAGATGCCAAGATAAACCAATGTCCACTGCCTGACACTGGTCCCAGTAACACTGCACGGCACTAACCACTATTGATTCTATTATATTTATTGATGTTTTATTGTGTTAATAGGCCTGTAACACTGCAGCTGGTAAGAATGTCATTGGTCCTTTGCATGCACACGTGACAATTAAATGCTCTTGACTCTTGACTCACTTGGCGAGAATGTTGGTCAGTAGCCCTGTTGTGCATCACACAGGTCCATGGGATGAATGAATGAATGAATGAATGAATGAATGAATGAATGAATGAATGAATGACTGAATTAATGAATTAATGAATTATTTCAACAACACTCTGATTGAACCCAGCAAGGAAGACCTTCTTGTAACATCTCACCAAAGGGCAGCCCGTCGTATCCATCAGTGTTGCCTTGATAGATCTAGGAATTGAGGCGATGGGGAGGTGACACACAGCAGGAGTTGAGGATTGGGCTAGATCATCCATGGTCATCTTGGATGGCAGGGTGGACCTCAAAGATGTGGTGGCCGAATCCTGCGCCTATTCCCTTATGTTAGAGTCATGGAGTTATACAGAGTGGAAACAAGCCCTTCGGCCCAACTTGCCCACGCCAACCAACATGCCCCATCTACACCAGTCACACCTGCCTGTTTTTGGCCCATATCCCTCTAAACCCAATCTATCCAGATACCGGTCCAAATATCTTCTAAATGTTATGATAGTAACTGCCTCACCTACCTCCTCCGGCAACTCATTCCATATACCCACCATCCTTGGTATAAAAAGGTGCCTCTATTAAATCATTTCCCCCCCACCTTAAAGCTATGTCCTCTGGTTCTCGATTCCCCTACCCTGGATAAAGACTCCGTCTTATTCTCAGACCTTGGATGTCTTGTTCTCAGACCTGGCAGTAGGACAGGAAGGCCTTACAATGAGTGTACAGTCATAGAGTCATATGTGTCATCGATAAAGTGTGGAAGGAGGCCCTTCGGCCCAACTTGCCCACACCGGCCAACATGTCCCAGCTACACTGGTCCCACCTGCCCGCGTTTGGTCCATATCCCTCCAAATCTGTCCTATCCATGTATCTGTCTAACTGTTTCTTAAATGTTGGGATAGTCCCTGCCTCAATAACTCCTCTGGCAGCTTGTTCCATGCATCCACCACGCTTTGTGTGAAAAGGTTACCCCTCAGATTCCTATTAAATCTTTCTCCCTTCACCTTAAACCTATGTCATCTGGTCCTCGATCCACCTACTCTGGGTAAGACTGTGCGTCTACCCGATCTATTCCTCTCATGATTTCATACACCTCTATAAGATCACCCCTCATCCTCCTGTGCTCCAAGGAATAGAGACCCAGCCTGCTCAACCTCTCCCTACCGCTCACACCCTCGAGTCCTGGGAACATCCTCGTAGAGGACTTCTGGCACTGACTGCGTTTTTTTAAAAGATTTTTTAGATTTAAAGATACAGCGCGGAAACAGGCCCTTCGGCCCACCGAGTCCGCGCCGCCCAGCGATCCCCACACATTAACACTATCCTACACACACTAGGGACAATTTTTACATTTACCCAGTCAATTAACCTACATACCTGTACGTCTTTGGAGTGTGGGAGGAAACCGAAGATCTCGGAAAACACCCACGCGGTCACGGGGAGAACGTACAAACTCCGTACAGCCGGCACCCATAGTCGGGATCGAACCCGGGTCTCCGGCGCTGCAATGTAAGGCTGCAACTCTACCGCTGCGCTACCATGGCCACCCCTTCTTCATCTGTTTCCCTGCCGTAGGTAAGAATGACAGTGCTGCCACTTGTAAGGTTCTAGCTGCTGACAGTAACATGTGTTGGTTGTGTGGGTGCACTGAAAGTGTTGGTGACTGATTAATATATTCACTGCGATCTTACCATAGACATAATATGAAGCTTGATCTGAGACGGGGGATGGGTAAAATGAGCTTGAGGGTGGGAGGGTTGATTTAACAAAGTATTTTTCATCAGTGATTAATATTGCTTCATTTAATGCAGAACAAAAGCTTTCATCACATTAATACATCTGCTGCTGGTGAGGCGGGAACATCCAAGTTTTTGAAAATATGAAAACTGCAGATGCTGCATATCTAAAATAAAAACAGAAAAATGCTCAGCGGGTCGGGCAGCATCTGTGGAAGGAGAAGCAATTATCATCACACATTGATGTCTCACATCAGTTGGACTGAGAGAGAAAGAAGTTTTTCGAAGTTCCCAATATAGGAAGGAGGTCGTGGCTTTGGAGAGGGCTTAGAAGAGATTTAGCAGAATGCTTCCTGGATTAGATAGAATAAGCTACATGAGAGGTTGGTCAAACGTGGATGGGTTTCTCTGTAGTATTAGAGGTTGAGGGGAGACCCAATAGAAGTGTATAAAATTATGAGAGGCATACTAGGATCAACAATCAGAACCTTTTCCCAGGATGGAGGTGACATTCTGGGTTGAGACCTTTCGAAACGTCACGGCTCCATTTTCCCCAGAGATGCTGCCTGTGACCTGCTGAGTTACTCCAGCACTTTGTGCCCTGTTGTGTTTTAAGCAGCGTCTGCAGTTCTTTGCTTCTATATTTCCAATTGTGAATCGTACTTGTGCAAATCTACAGTGGACACTAGTGTAACATCTCTTTGCTTGTGTGACACTCCTTGAAAGCTGTGCCAGGAAAAGTTAGACACAAAAAGCTGGAGTAACTCAGCGGGACAGGCAGCGCTCCTGGAGAGAGGGAATTGGTGACGTTTCGGACCGAGACCCTTCTTCCGATGAGCACCAGGTCATCATCTCGTAGATCATCTCTGATTTGATCACTTCCGGCCTTCACAACCTCCAACCTTATATCATATCATATCATATATATACAGCCGGAAACAGGCCTTTTCGGCCCTCCAAGTCCGTGCCGCCCAGTGATCCCCGTACATTAACACTATCCTACACCCACTAGGGACAATTTTTACATTTTACCCAGCCAATTAACCTACATACCTGTACGTATACCGTATCATCCCCCAGTCCCTCACGGCCCGGTTTTACCTTCTCCACAAAATCCACAAACAGAACTGCCCTGGCAGACCCATTGTTTCTGCCTGCACCTGTCCCACTGAATTCATTTCCACATACCTCGACTCCATCCTATCCCCCATGGTCCAATCCCTCCCTATCTATGGTAAGATATGTCACATGCCCTTCCTCTCTTCAATTACTTCCTTTTTCCAGCCCCCCCCCCCCCCCACTCCCTCATCTTTACTCAACCACCTGTGTGTTTCCAGCAGAAGTTAGTCACATTGCTCCAAGGCAAATCTGACATTGAGCATTAAACCCAAACAGAGCGACTTCTTCTGCAACGCTGTGACCCAGAGTTAGCCGCCCTGGGTAGGAGTGAAGCTCAGGAGTGAACAACACCTGGTACAAGTTAGATGGAGAGAGCAAAGAGTGGCATTGTCTCAGCTTCAGAAAAGTCATAAGTCATGAGCTCAAGAGAAGAGCATAAGGTCATAAGTGAAAGGAGCAGAATTAGGCCATTCAGCCCATCAAGTCTACTCCATCATTCAATCATGGCTGATCTATCTCTCCCTCCTAACCCCATTCTCCTGCCTTCTCCCCATAACCCCTGACACCTGTACTAATCAAGAATCTCTCTAACTCTGCCTTAAAAATATCTATTGATTTGGCCTCCACAGCCTTAGAAACATAGAAAATAGGTGCAGGAAGAGACCATTTGGCCCATCGAGCCAGCACTGCCATTCATTGTGATCATGACTGATCATCCACAATCAGTAACCCATGCCTGCCTTCTCCCCATATCCCTTGATTCCGCTAGCCCCAGAGGTCTATCTAACTCTCTTTTAAATTCATCCAGTGAATTGGCCTCTACTGCCTTCTGTGGCAGAGAATTCCACAAATTCACAACTCTCTGGGTGAGAAAAAGATTTTTCTCATCTCAGTTTTAAATGGCCTCCCCTTTATTCTTAGACTGTGGCCCCTGGTTCTGGACTCCCCCAACATTAGGAACATTTTTCCTGCATCTAGCTTGTCCAGTCCTTTTATAATTTTATACATTTCTATAAGATCCCCTCTCATCCTTCTAAATTCCAGTAAATACAAGCTCAGTCTTTCCAATATTTCCTCATATGACAGTCCCGCCGTCCCAGGGATTAACCTTGTGAGCCTATGCTGCACTGCCTCAACAGCAAGGATGTCCTTCCTCAAATTAGGAAGGACAGATGTCCTTCTGTGGGAAAGAATTCCACAGATCCACCACCCTCTGACAAAAGAAATTCCTCCTCATCTCCTTCCTGAAGGGACGTCCTTTAATTCTGAGGGTATGAGGGTCCTAGACGTTTCCATTTGTGGAAACATCCTCTCCACATCCACTCCATCCAAGCCTTTCACTATTCAATAAGTTTCAATAAGGTCCCCCCTCATCCTTCTAAACTCCAGCGAGTAAATGCCCAGTGCCATCAAATGTTCATCATGTGTTAACCCACTCGTTCCTGGGATCATTCTTGTAAGCCTCTTCTGGACCCTCTCCAGAGCCAGCACATCCTTCTTCAGATACGGTGCCCAAAATTGCTCACAGTATTCCCAAAAATGCAGCCTGACCAGTTGCAAGTCTCGAGTTCAAATCAATATGCTGTGGACTTGCAAGCATTGTATTTGGGGATACAAGTTATTATCTTTAATATTAACAAATTTTCATCCTTAATCTCATTTCGAAAAGATACAATAAAGTAGTATTAGTCCATTGTGCCAGGCCCAACATTCAGCTCGATTAATTTCAGTGGAATGTGATTTCAGAAATGGAATTCCAACACATGTGTAACAAAATCACACATTTAGCACATCTAACTGTGGAGGAAATTCTACTCCATACACCTCTGCTAAACCACCACTGGGAGAATAGTTTAATAAGAACACTATTCCAATTCTCCAGGCTCACAGAATTTAACCCAGAGAATTGGAGTGTGTGCAGTGAATTACTGTTGGGGTTTGGATACTGATCAGTTTTTAAAACACTTCTGACTTGCACAAATAGAGGATAGTTGGTCCCCATGTCTCTACTGGCCAATTGTACAGGTACAGAACGTGAATGTGTCTCGTCATGGTGAAAGTTCAGACTTCACACATGACATCAGAACCATGTTCTGGTGTCATGTGTGAAGCCTGAACCTTCACCATGACGAGACACATTCACGATCTGTACCTGTACAATTCATTTCATTACTTAAACTTCTCTCATTTTAAGTAACCTACTAGCACTTACTCGCACCCCCACACCCCCTTGCCCCCTTCCTCCACCCTAGACGTTTAACCAGTTCCACAGTTGACCACATCGTATCATCTTGAGTCAGAAGGGTCCCAACCCGAAACGTCACCCATCCTTTTTCTCCAGAGGTGCTGCCTGACCCATTGAGTTACTCCAGCACTTTGTGCCCACATTGTATCCCTCTTGAGATCACACCTTCCCTGGCCAACAGTGGGCCTACCATGGCACCTCCCTGCCTGAGGTCATTTGCAGCCGGCCCTGATTGCTTCTGGTCTTTTCTCACCTCCAGCTCTTCGCCTCCCCCTTTACTCTCAGTCTGATGGAGGGTCCCTACCCGAAACATCAACTATCCTTTTGCCTCCAGAGATGCTGCCTGGCCCGCTGAGGTACCCCAGCTCTTTGTGTCTACCATCTGATTCCCACTTCTTTGATAAAAGAGTGACTAGAATCATAGTCATAGATTTGTACAGCACGGAAACAGGCCCTTCGGCCCACCTTGTCCGTGATGACCAAGTTGGCATTCTGTGCCAGTCCCATTTGCTCCATAACCCTCTAAACCCTTCCCAGCCATTCGGTATATTTGTTGAAATGTCTCTTCAAAATCATAACTGTATTCTTTTCTACAGCTTCCTCTGGCAGTTTATTCCTAAGTGAAAATTTTGCCCCTGTGGTCCCTATCACCTCTCTCGCCTTAAGCCTTTGCCCGCTAATTTTAGAATACTTTGCCCTTGGATAAAGACTGTGCTTGTTCACTTTGTCCATGCTCCTCGTGATCTTGTACACCTCAGTAACGTCACCTCTCAGCCTCCTCTGCTCCAAAGACAACAGGCTCTGCCTATCCAACCTCCCCTTGGCCTGGCCTGCTGAGTTACTTCAGCACTTTGGGCATTATCTCTTACACTCAAGCCCACAAGCCCAGGTAACTTCTTTTCTTCACCATTTCCAACGGAATGGACTCCAAACTGGCTTTGTGTGTTGGAAGGAACTGTCGGTCCTAGTTGAAACCAAAGATAAGCTGAAGTAACTCAACGGGACAGGCAGCATCTCTGTAGAGGTGACATCTCGAGACCCTTCTTCATTGCTGGCAACTTGCCTACCGAGTTTCCTTGGAATGTAGAACCTCAGTCTCTCTCTCCCTCTCTCACTCTTCTCATCATCCTGGATGTGAAGATGTTTCTGGGCAGCTTGTGCTATGTAACGCCCTTCGAAGGATGTTTACTGTGGACAGATTAAAGCCTTTAGTTCAGTTTAGTTTATTGTCACATGTACTGAGGTACAGTCAACAGCTTTTTAATTGCGTGCTAACCAGTCAGCGGAAGGACTGTACAATCGAGCCCTCCAATGAGGTAGATGGGAAGTTAGGACCGCTCTCTAGTTGGTGATCGGATGGTTCCGTTGCCTGACAACAACTGAGATCCTGACCACAGGTGCTGTCTGTATGAAGTTTGCACGTTCTCCCTGTGAATGTGTGGGTTTTCACCAGGTGCCCCGGCTTCCACCCTTATTCCAAAGTCATGTCGGTTAACCTTGTAGGTTAATTGGCTTCTGTAAATTATCCCTAGTGTGTGTAGGATGGAACTAAGGTATAGGACCATCATTCATCGCCACGGTCTTGGTGGGCCGAAGGGCCCATCTCCACGCTGTAACACTAAAGAAACTGTCCCAAAATCTGGAGAGGCATGTGGGGTACTATTGGATCATGGACACTTTTGGGGCGGCACGGTGGCGCAGCGGTAGAGTTGTTGCCTTACAGCACTTGCAGTGTCGGAGACCCGGGTTCGATCCCGACTACGGGTGCTGTCTCCAAGGAGTTTGTACGTTCTCTCCGTGACCTGCATGGGTTTTCTCCGAGACCTTCGGTTTCCTCCCACACACTGCAAAGGCGTACAGGTTTGTAGGTTAATCAGTCTGAAGAAGGGTCTCGACCAGAAACGTCACCCATTCCTTCTCTCCTGAGATGCTGCCTGACCTGCTGAGTTACTCCAGCATTTTGTGAAATAAATACCAGGTTTGTAGGTTAATTGGCTTGGTTATATGTGCAAATTGTCCCCAGTGTGAGTGTGTGTGTGTGGGTGGGGTAGTGTTAGTGCGCGGTGGACCGAAGCTGTGTCTCTAAACTAAACTAAACTAAAGTTGGGAGCTAGAAGCTCTAAATCAGAGCAGCCACTCGGAGATGGACCTCTTCAGAGCGCCTGGCGGCCCTGTGCACTTCCTCACGCATGCAATGCAACGACTGTGCTAAATTGAAATGGCGGGAGTTGATTAAGTGATACATTTTAGCATCTGAAAGAGTTTCAGCAACACTGCGTGGGTTATCTCCGCACAAGCAGCAGGCAAACCTCTGAGCTAATCAAATTATTCAGCGCTAAAGACAGCTCGGCATTCTGCAGCTGCACTTGCAGAGTCCAGCTGAGATCAAATGCTAATCAGTCGCTCGCTAATATTTATTTCCACTGTCAGCACTCCCTCCATGTTTGTTTATAGTGCCTCCTGCTGAATGGACCGACGCAGCAGAAATTAATATAGATGCAGGAAAGATGATGGTCAGGCGGGGGAATAAAATTTAAAAACAAAAAATACTGCACATAAACAGGAAACAGACAACACTGGCATTCAGACAGATTGCCAGGCGGATTCACCACTAGAAGATGAAGCAAAGAATAGACAGGCAGATGAGTAAGTTAGATAAAATATGGTTGGATGGGATGATATCGATCAACAAGGGGAAGGGGGTGGTGGTAGATAAGTTTATTACTCTGAAAAGGTGAGCCAAAAAGAATAGATTTGTAACGCAAGACGGACAGAAATGAATAGATAGGCAGGGTGATAACTCGGATAAGATCAATATTTTATGTTCTGTTGACATCATTTGCATTGGAGGTAGCTAAAATAGGCGAAGTTAGATGAAATTTGAAAATAAGGTAACATGTGGGCTGATTGATAACAGATAAGATTAAAAGGAAATGTTACATTTGGTGATAAGACAAAAACATAACAGCGAGGGAGATGGGCAGATAACAGGGAGAGATAACACAAACAGATGGATATTTAATTCAGATAAGGTAGAGTGGTAACAGAGGTAAGACAGGTAGATAAATGAAGTGGGTGGGACGAGGATGAAGAAACTGGTTGGGTTACAAGAATGAATAGCTGCAGGAAGGCTCGGATGAAAGGTGTAATCCGAGTGGGGCCGGGGTGAACGAGAGTAACGAGCGTGCAACCCATCCCCAAAACCTTTGCTTCATTCTTTACCCCTTGCGTGGAAAATAAAAAGTGCAACCATGGAAAAAAAAAACAACAATATCCCCCACTCCGCAATACAAGTACCACGGGAACAAACAGTAATTTGTGGAGGGGACGGATATAAAATATGTAAGAACTCGCCATTAAAATTATACCAAGAGCATAAAATGAAACGATCAAACAGGGGTTTGTGCGAGGGAAATATTTTTGCAAGCAATCATCTCCTTCACAATCCGAATGTGCCCTCAGACGCAGTTACATATATCCCATGTCTCCCATTCAAGTAACTGCCTACAGCTATTTATGGAGCTGATGCCTGTTCGCTGGTATCTTGGGGACCTGCCTGGGCAAACAAGGAATTGTCGATCAAGTGGAAATTAATTAGTAAATTGTTCTGGCAGAAGTTTGCAGCTTAATGATGCTTCCCGCCCAGGCCCGAGGGCACAGCACTTCCACTGCTGTTTCTCTGCCTGTTCTCCGCCCCCCCCCCAGCTCTCCCCAGTCCCGCCGGCACAAAGTCAAACTGCCCCATGCAGCCCGGCAAAGGCCAGAGTCACAGTGCAGAGCAAGATTGCAGCCGTGTCAAAGGTTGCATTTACATGGCGCCTCACGCCCGCAGTTGTCCCTGGTCCTGTTGACGATGAAACTGGATAAACACCTACTCCCCCCTTCACCTCCACATAACCTCACCTACAGTCCAATCCCCCCCTTCACCATGACCTGGTTGTGACACCAGTCTAACACTCGCACTCTCTACACTAACCCTCTCTGTAGACCCCCTGTCCACTCGAGCCCTCTCAACACTGGCCCAGTCTGCACTGGCCCAGTCTGCACTGGCCCAGTCTGCACTGGCCCAGTCCGCACTGGCCCTGTCCACTCGAGCCCTCTCAACACTGGCCGAGTCTGCACTGGCCCTCTCTGCACAACCTTTCTCCACACTATTCCTCTCTACACTGGCCCTTACTATACTAGCCCTGTCTTCACTAGCCCCCTCTACACTGGCCCCCTCTACACTGGCCCTCTCTACACTGGCCCTTACTATACTAGCCCTGTCTTCACTAGCCCCCTCTACACTGGCCCCCTCTACACTGGCCCCCTCTACACTGGCCCTCTCTACACTGGCCCTCTCTACACTGGCCCTCTCTACACTGGCCCTGTCCACACTGGCCCTGTCCACACTGGCCCTGACTTCACTAGCCCTCTCTACACTAGCTCTGTCCATTCTAGCCCTGTCCATTCTACCCCTGGCTACACTAGCCCTGTCTACACTAGTCCCCTCTACACTAGCCCAGTCCATTCTAGCTCTCTCTCCACTAGCCCTCTCTACACTTGCCCTCTCTACACTAGCCCTTACAATATTAGCCCTCTCTACACTAACCCTCTCTACACTGGCCCTCTCTACACTGGCTCTCTCTACACTAGCCCAGTCCATTCTAGCTCTCCACTAGCCCTCTCTGCACTAAACCTCTCTACACTGGCCCTGTCCACTCTACCCCTCTCTACACTAGCCCTGTCTATACTAGCCCACTCTACACTATCCCTGTGCACTCTAGCCCTGTGTGAAGGAGAGGCCCTCCCCTCCCACTCACACACTCACCATCAAGTGTCACGTTCTGGCTTATTGCCAGCCGCATCGAAGACCTGTTAACTGGGAGCCAAAATGAAACTGTTGAGTATGATAATTTATTCATGAATTAGCTTAATGAGACTAGGCTACAGACAGTGTTTACATTCCGACTCTTATCTTTTTTTTCTCGGTTTCTTCGCTCCCTGTGCTGGGACTTCAGACTGCTCGTCATGTTTCGCCATCTTCTTCAGGCGAGAGTTGAATCCCTCAAGATGCCAGGTTGATTAGATTATAAAAGCATCCATTACTCACCTCGCATTGTAGGCGCTGACAGTAGCAGGGACTAGCCAGGTAGCCTGCTGCTCACTCCAACGCAATCACTTTTACTGGAGCAACAAGGACCTGCTGGTGAACACAGTAAAGGACACAGAGTGCTGGAGTGGGTCAACTTAGAGACACAGCATGGAAACAGTCCTTTCGGCCGACCGAGTCCACATTGATCACCCATTCGATGGTCTACGCTTTTGTGTCTGAAACATCACCGAATCCTTTTCTCCAGAGATGCTGCCTGACCCGCTGAGTTACCCCAGCACTTTGCATCTACCCTCTGACCATCAATCACCCGTTCACTCCGGTTCTATGTTATTCTCACTTTCACATCCTACACCCTAGGTGGCAATTTACAGAGGTCCGATTAACCTACAAGCCTGCATGCCTTTAGGATGTGGGAGGAAACCAGAGCACCTGGAGAAAACCCACAGGGACAACGTGCAAGCTCCGCACAGACAGCACCAGAGGTCAGGGTCGAACCAAGGCCTCTGGCTTCGGCGAGGCAGCTGATCTACCGCTGAGCCACTGTGCCGTCCCTAAAGTAACTTAGCAGATCAGGCAGCATCTCTGGAGAACATGGATGTTTTGGGTCGGGTCTGAAGAAGGATTCAGTTTGACACTCTTTACTCACTCCCTCCCGTTCACCATCCTATTTAGCCACATTTTATTCCTTACTCAGAGTCCGGGGCGAACACCCTCAAACAAGATGATGGGGTATCAGCCGAGGGGGTCACGTCAGGGGATTGGCACTCCCTACTTTCAGTCTGAAGAATGGTTCCAACCTGAAACGTCACCCATCCTTTTTCTCCAGAGATGCTGCCTGACCCGCTGAGTTACTCCAGCCCTTTGTGTCTATCTTTGGTGCTAACCATTATCTGCAGTTCTTGTTTCTACATGTTGTCCAGGCACCGCTCCATCAGATGCAATTCTTCATAATAGCCTACGGAGTGGGCTTTTGGTTCTGTTAAGCCCCCTCTACAAGTGCAAGTTGAAGATGTTTTTGATGCTGTGTTGAAGATGACAAGCCGATACACGTACATCACTTGTGTAGGAAGGAACTGCAGACGATGGACATAAAATGCTGGAGTAACTCAGGCAGCATCTCTAGATAGAAGGAACGGGGGATGTTTCAGGTCGAAACACTTCTTTGCACTGAGAGTCAGGGGGGAGGGAGACATAGAGAAATGGAAGGGTAAGGTGTGAAAACAAGACATCAAGGGACGTAGCATAGGTTATAAGAAGATAACTGCAGATGCTGGTACAAATCGAAGATATTTATTCACAAAATGCTGGAGTAACTCAGCAGGTCAGGCAGCATCTCGGGAGAGAAGGAATGGGTGACGTTTCGGGTCGAGACCCTTCTTCAGACTGATGTCAGGGGGGAGGGACAAAGGAAGGATATAGGTGGAGACAGGAAGATAGAGGGAGATCTGGGAAGGAGGAGGGGAAGAGAGGGACAGAGGAACTATCTAAAGTTGGTTATTGCTAGCTGGGGAAGGTGACAATGGAACATACAGATAAAATGTAATCAGGAGGACGGGTCAGACTGGTTGGGGAACGAGGATGGGAGAGGGATGGAGAGAGAGGAAAAGCAAGGGAATCGAAGTTAGAGAAGTCAAAATTCATACGGTTGGGTTGTAAGCTGCCCAAACGAAATATGAGGTGCCGTTCCTCCTATATACGTTGGGCCTCACTCTGTCTATCCTGTACATCGCTTGATCTTTTGAACGGGACGTTAAGCTGAGACCCGCTCAGATACTGCTAACAGACCCTCATGGAGGTATTTGAGGAATTGCTTAGCTGGTGTCGTGGGCAATGATGATCCTTCGGCCAACAGCTTTGAAACAAATCCTTTTTTTGCGTAGGGCAGAAGGTGGGGCTGAAGATGTCTTGTTTGGGTTGCTCCTGGGCCTGGCCAAGCTGGCCATATCATATCATATCATATCATATATATACAGCCGGAAACAGGCCTTTTCGGCCCACCAAGTCCGTGCCGCCCAGCGATCCCCGCACATTAACACTATCCTACACCCACTAGGGACATTTTTTACATTTACCCAGCCAATTAACCTACATACCTGTACGTCTTTGGAGTATGGGAGGAAACCGAAGATCTCGGAGAAAACCCAGGCAGGTCACGGGGAGAACGTACAAACTCCTTACAGTGCAGCACCCGTAGTCAGGATCGAACCCGAGTCTCCGGCGCTGCATTCGCTGTAAAGCAGCAACTCTACCGCTGCGCCACCGTGCCGCCCTCTGTGAGTCACGGCTCTGCCCGAGCCGGCTGCCTGCCCCTTTTCCGGGGTTACGTCCGCGTGCCCGGGGTGGTACTAGAGATGGACTACGCGCTGTCCACGGGCACCCTGGGGATTTCTGTGACTGTTGGGCACAACGGAGGGTGGAATGCATCCTTGACAAGGATTGTAATATAGTTGCTTATGAGTGTAACATTTAAGAATATTTGTTTAGATAATTGGGTGATTTTGTATTGTGGTGGTTGGTTTGTTTGGTATTGTTTGGTATTGTTTATATTATTGCAATAATTGATTCAATTTATGTTTGTTAAAAAAAGAGAAACAAATCCTTCTCATTAGCTGATTGCTGTTTGTGGCCACATGCTGAGTACAAATTGGCTACGGCATTTTCCATATTACATCAGTGGTTACAGTTTCAAAGTAGTTCATTGCCTGCAAAGTATTTGGGACACATTGAGACCACAAAGGTTGCTACATGGTCAAGGGTCAAGAGTGTTCATTTGCCATGTGCACCAGATATGAACTGGAACAAATAAATTCTTACTTGCTACAGCTTGAAAGGGAAAATTGGATGCAACATCAACGACAATAAATATGCAATGAATTATCAGTAATTCCAAACTGGTCCTTCGTCATGCAAAAACCAGAGTACATGGAGCAAATTTAATTGTGCAAAGTCTGTAATGGTTGTTTGCTGAGGTAGAGCTGTGGATAGTTTTGTGCAGGGTGGTTCAAGAACCTAACGATTGCTGGGAAGAAGATGCTACTGAACCCGGAGGTCATGGTTCTCAGGCTCCTGTTCCGATGTTAGCAGAGAGTTGAGAGCGTGGCCAGGGGGGGTGTGGGTCTTTGATAATATTGGTTGGCTTTTTGAAGAAGTACTTCGCATAGATCCCTTCAGTGGTGGGTAGTGTAGGAAAATAACTGCAGATGCCGGTACAAATCGAAGGTATCACACAGTGATGGGTAGGTCAGTACCCGTGATGGACCGGGGCAGTGTTTACCACTTTCTGCAGCCTCCTTCATTCCTTGGCGTTCGAGTTGCCAAACCAGGCCGTGATGCCACCAGACAGTATGCTCTCCACCGTACACCTGTAGACGTGCAAGGGAGTATTTGGCGGCATGTTGAATGTGCGCTAACCTCTGAGGAGAGAGGGAACGGCAATGGTGATCTTTCTTTGGGAATCCATCGACGTGCGCGGCCCAGAGAATGAAGCTGTTGACAATCTCCACCGCCTTCCCAGCAACGGAGACGGGCACCATTCCTCGTTCCTCAGCTTTCCCTTCCTGAGGTCAACAATCCACTCCTTGGATTCTGACCATTCTGAAGAAGGGTCTCGACCCGAAACGTCCCCCATTCCTTCTCTCCTGAGATGCTGCCTGTCCCGCTGGGTTGCTCCAGCATTTTGTGCCTGTATCCACTCCTTGGTTTTGTTAACGTTGAGAGCACGATTGTTGACTCAGCACCACTCAACCAGACGCAATTCTTTCTTTTCTTAGCACCTGCACGGTCTGCATAGTTTTTACGTTCTCCCCGTGACTGGCATAGGTTTTCTCCAGGTGGCTCGGTTTCCTCCCATACTCCAAAGATGCACAGGTTTGCAGGTTAATTGGCTTGATATCAATGTAAATTGTTCCTGGTGTGTGTAGGATAGTATAAGTGTGCGGGGATCGCTGGTCGGTGCAGACTCGGTGGGCCAAAGGGCCTCTTTCCATGCTGTAAACTAAACTAAAACGAAACCCGCTCTTAACCTTAACGTTAGAAAGCTTTAAAAATGACATGCAATAATTTTGAGGCCATCGTATTTGCAAACACGGCTCACTATAAAATATCTTGATAATTTTATGCTTTGTTGCATGAAGTCTAAGTGTTTTAATGGTGCATTAGTCCTGCTCAGCAGGCTCCCTTGCTCGGAAAAAAAAACACTGTGCTGTTTTTTCTGTTCCATTAATTCAGTTAAAATATCTCTGTATTCTTAACTGGCCTTTGAAATGTTAACCTACCATGAACACGTGTGTGTGGGTGTGCCTGTGTGTGTTTCAATCTTTATTTTGTGCTTCTGCTAAATGTTTAAATTATATTTCATTTTCTTACGCTCCTCCCCATAACCGATTGCTCATGCCGATCGACAACATCGCAGCTGCTGGCTGCCTGAGATCCCTTTGGCAGAAAATAGCATCAGAAGTGGAAACCTCTCGTTGCAGCAGTGGTAATCGTTAGTGGGGCTTTCTTTAAGTGTGGCAGCAAATGGCCTCACTTCGCCACTGATCGCAATCCTCGAGAACTACCAGTATTTGTTGCCCCACTCAATGGCCCCTGAACTGAGGAAAGTGTTTGAAGTCAACCACATTGATGGACCTAGAGATAATAGTAAAGGGAAGATAAACACAAAGTAACTCAGTGGGCCAATGCAGTATCTCTGGAGAAAAGGAATGGGTGACGTTTCAGGCCGAGATCCTTCTTCAGACGGACATTAAGACATTGGTGAACCGGATTTTTACAGCAGAGAAGTAGTTGAGGCAGGTACGATAAAACATTTCAAAGACATTTGGACAGGCACACCCACACACATGTGTTCATGGTAGGTTAACATTTCAAAGACCCTTACCTAACCTGCCACAGAGTCAGTGGAGGCCAAATCACTGGATGAATTTAAGAGAGAGTTAGATAGAGCTCTAGGGGCTAGCGGAATCAAGGGATATGGGGAGAAGTTGGGCACAGGTTACTGATTGTGGATGATCGGCCATGATCACAATGGATGGCGGTGCTGCCCCTGAAGGGCCAAATGGCCTCCTCCTGCACCTATTTTCTATGTTTCTATGTTTCTATGATAGGAAAGGTTTAGAGGGACATGGGCCAAATGTGAGCAAATGGCTTTAGCTTTGATGAGACACCTTAGTCAGCGTGGTCGGATTGGGCTGAAAGGCCTGTTTCCGTGCTGTATGACTCTTATGACTCCAATAAATGCAAGGTAACGGGGAGGGCTGGGTAGACACAAGTTCGATCCTGACTATGGGTGCTCTCTGTGTAGAATATGCACGTTCTCTTTGTGACCGCATGGGTTTCCTCTGGGTGCTCCGGTTTCCTTGCACATCCCAGAGCAGTTGAGTAAAGGGTTTGTAGGTTAATTGACCCTCTGCAAATTGCCCCCTCGTGTGTAGGGAGTGGATGAAGAAGTGGGATAACATAGAGCTTGTGTGAACGGGTGATCGATGGTGGACCGAAGGGACTGTTTTCACGCTGAATCTTGGAACTCAAACCAAACTAAACATTTCCAATTCCGTTGCCCACCTTTGTGATTAGATGTTAAGAAGTGAAGTTTAAATGGATCGCAGGACAAATTGATTCTGGCTCGGTGTTCTTTCCTTATTTATACGCTTTAGCCTGTAAATAAGAACAGTGTGAAAGGTGAGTTCAGGAAGGAAGCACTTCATAGCTCCAATGCCCTAAATCTCCTCACCCAGAGTCAAGTGTGAACAATCTCTGACCCGACACAATCAATGGCTTCTGAGGCATCAGCACAGCCAGCAGTCTTGTTTCTGTTTAGACCCTGAGCGCTTTCTGCCCAAATTGTATTTTTTCCAACTCTGCTCTTCCCGAGGACCATTTCCACCTTGGGTGATTCAGTTTTACAGAGTAATAGCTTTGTTGCCAGGCTCGATTGTAAACAAGTATTGTCATTCTGCCGACTGGTTAGCACGCGACAAAAAGCTTCTCACGCTACAATGTTCGGCTGTGGCTGAAAAGAAGGGATGCTGTCTGGGCTGCCACATGACCATCTAGAGGCTAACCATAAGGCGCACACTCAGGACTGATCACCCTGCCTCGGCTGAGGGTGTCTTGTGATAAAAGGCCGAAACACCCAGTGACGTTGAGGTACACAACTGAAGATGTGTCTGAATGGTAGCAACATCACCTAGTGGTCACCCCCAAGAACAACACCAGTCAATTGTAGTGCAAACCTTAGGGATTGTAACAGCTAGTCCTACTAATCAATCTAAACTAAACTGAATTAATATGTTTACATGTCTGGATGAAGAGAATAGGTGACGTTTCGGGTCAAGACCCTTCTTCAGACTGAGAGTCAGGGGAGAGGAAGCTAGATACATGAAAAAGTTCAGATTTCTGACATGAAACGTCACCTATTCATTTTATCCAGAGATGCTGCCTGAACCGCTGAGTTACTCCAGCGTTTTGTGTCTATCTTCGGTGGAAACCAACATCCACAGTTCCTTCCTACACATATTTACATATCTGTGTAGAAAAATAACTGCAGATGCTGGTACAAAAATCGAAGGTATCACCAAAATGCTGGAGTAACTCAGCGGGTCAAGCAGCATCTCAGGAGAGAAGGAATGGATGACGTTTCAGGTCGAGACCCTTCTTCAGACCCGTTGTGCTGCTGCAAGTAAGAATTTCATTGTTCCCTTTCAGGATATGCGACAATAAAAACATTCTCGACTCTTGACTTGACTTCCATTTTGCCCGAGACCTGTAGGTCTTGTTTCAAAATAAAAATGGAAGTATCTTTCACGGCGTGGGAAGTGAGAGACTGGCTGCCCACCAACGTCAGGATGAGGGCGAGGTGAGAAGGGCAGAGAGGAGGTCTACCCTGGCAGGAAAAGCCCAGTCCACTAACCATCAGGCGAGAGCAACACATTAGATTTCACACCCAAGAACCATCGAAAGGTGGAATGAATTGGGCATCTCAACAGAGGAAGGTAATCTGCAGGAAGGAACTACTGCACATGCTGGTTTACACCGAAGGTAGACACAAAATGCTGGAGTCACTCGGTGGGACAGGCAGCATCTCTGGAGAGAAGGAATGGGTGATGTCTCGGGTTGAGACCCTTCTTCTGACTCGAGCCCAAACATCACCCGTTCCTTCTCTCCGGAGATGCTGCCTGTCCCACCGAGTGACTCCAGCAGTTCGTGTCAATCTTCAGAGGAAAGTAATCCTTATTTTAACACCTTCGAAACACAATCAAGTTTAAAGCATTTCATTCTCAAGGAACGGCATCTCATTTTCTGATTGGCGCATTATAGGTTCGCAGACTGAGTATTCAGTTCAACAATAGCAGGTATTTCTATTGCAGGTTCCGAGCACTTACAGTATTTTCCTTTGGAAATTGAAGATAATTATTCTATTTCTCACATTTAAACTTCTTCCACACAAGTCTTTTTGCCCTTCAGTCATTCCACTCTCATCCTTTATAATCTCTTACTGTCAGTTATTTATTCTCTCCTATTCTCATTCCAGGACCCCAATCACTCCTGCTTTTAACTGTACCTTAAAACCTGTTTCTCTTTTCTTCTGTTTTGATGAAAGGTAATTTGACTTGAAACGCTGGCTGTTTCTCTCTCTACAGATGCTGCCTGGCCTTTTGGTTACTCCCAGTGTTGTCATTTTACTTAGCCAGAGGGTGGTGAATCTGTGGAAATCATTGCCACACACGGCTGTGGAGACCGTCTTTGGGTGCTTTTAAAGCAGAGACTGATCGGTTCTTGATGAGTACAAAAATAGACGCCAAAAGTTAGAGAGAAGGCAGGAGAATGGGTTTGAAAAGGAATGATAGATCAGCCATGATTGAATAGCGGAGTAGACTCGATGGGCTCTATGGCCTGATTCTGCTCCTATAACTTATGGACTTACTCAATCATTTTTTTTGTGATGGTACGGCATACCGGCACTTCAAAAAAGTTTAAAACTGGATTTGCTCATTTTTAATATTCTAAAAAGATTACTAGAGTAGAATCGATGGGCCGAATGGCCTAATCCTGCTTCAAGGACTGATGGACTTAATAACATACTCATTGTTTTTTTTTTGTGTTGGTACGGCATACCGGCACTTCAAAGAAGTTAAAAACTAGATTTGCTAATTTTTAATATTGCAAAACGATTACTAGAGTAGAATCGATGGGTCGAATGGCCTAATTCTGCTCCGATGACTGATGGACATTAGATGTAGTTTGCCGTCTGTGCCAAATAGATCTCAACGTAACCTTGTATTCGCACTGGAGTTCATATCATATCATCATATCATATATATACAGCCGGAAACAGGCCTTTTCGGCCCTCCAAGTCCGTGCCGCCCAACGATCCCCGTACATTAACACTATCCTACACCCACTAGCGACAATTTTTACATTTACCCAGCCAATTAACCTACATACCTGTACGTCTTTGGAGTGTGGGAGGAAACCGAAGATCTCGGAGAAAACCCACGCAGGTCACGGGGAGAACGTACAAACTCCGTACAGTGCTTACTCCTTACAGGGACTTAGACTTAGACTTAGACCCACATTATCTGGACAGATAGTTCAGTGCAGGCAATACCGTGCCATTAGACAACTCGATGAGACATCAAACTGAGGCCTTGTGACACATCCCACCGTACTTTACAGGAAAGATTATGGACGGTCTCCCTGGTGTCTCAGGAAATTTAGATCGTTCAAACAGATTCAAAAGCATACATGATTGTCACATTGTTTTTTTTGTGAGCCCTTTTCTTGTTAGTAATTAGACTTTAGATTTCAGACTTTAGAGGTACAGTGTGGAAACGGGCCCTTCGGCCCATCAGGTCCGCGCCGCCCAGCGATCCCCGTACACAAGCACTAGTCCTACATTCCAGGGACAGTTTACAATCTTTACCAAAGCCAATTATCTGGCAAACCTGTACATCTGTGGAGTGTGGGAGGAAACTGGAGCACCCGGAGAAAAGCCATGCAGGTCACAGGGAAAACGTACAAACTCCGAACAGACAGCACCAGTGGTCAGGATCGAACCCGGGTCTCTGGTGCTGTAAAGCAGCAACTCCACCAGCTGTGCCACCCTTTAGTTATTTGCAGCAAAACCTTGGATTTAAATCAATGTTGGTGATTTTTAACACTCCAATGTCTATGTCAGATCAAAAGCATCCATTTATCCTGTCATCTTCAGCTGATCTCAATCCAGCTTTTAATCTGTATCACGGTAGCGCAGTGGTAGAGTTGCTGCTTTACAGCGAATGCAGCGCCGGAGACTCAGGTTCGATCCTGACTACGGGTGCTGCACTGTAAGGAGTTTATACGTTCTCCCCGTGACCTGCGTGGGTTTTCTCCGAGATCTTCGGTTTCCTCCCACACTCCAAAGACGTACAGGTATGTAGGTTAATTGGCTGGGTAAATGTAAAAATTGTAGGATAATGTTAATGTACGGGGATCGCTGGGCAGCACGGACTTGGTGGGCCGAAAAGGCCTGTTTCCGGCTGTATATATATGATATGATATGATATGATATCTCATGGACTCCCCCATGACCATTGCACTTTGAATCTATACCAACATGGGATTTTGTAGATTGACCTGCCATGGCACTTCCTCTGCCAATGTTTGTTCCTTGTTTGATCAATATGTTGATCATGCCAATTGTTTGATATGCCAATGTTTGATCCTTGTTCTTCCGCTCTTCACCTTTATTTTCACTCTGATCTTCTTTGTGATCTTCTTTTCTCTTAAGATCAACTAGTTAACCCATTGCAAGGCATCTGAGAAGGTACGTTGAACTGGGGGAAAGCGCAAGTCGAAGGGGATACTAATTGCCAAGAGGGCCGGGGAAAGGGGAGCCCTTGAGAAAGCTTGGTGTGGAAACAAGATGGAATAATAAATGTGGAGATAGGTGGGAGGACGAATTTGGAGTGTGATCTCAGAGATGTGGCAGGAAAGGAGGAGGTGATCACTCAAGTAGAAAGTGGCTGAACATTAAACCTACATCATGCTCAAAGCAGTAAACACTCATCAATAATTCTTTAATGAGATTATACGGTTGTTATTTTCCTTCTAAGGAGAGTAGCCAGCACTCAAAAGGTTTACTGAAGCTGTGATAACCATATCATACCCAGGTGAGAGACATTCCCCATCACGAACAACAGTAGACACCACACACACTCCCTCTTCAACACACACCAACATCCAACACCATGGTCACATAATACCAGCACCAATGACGCACATGCACATACATACTGCTCACATGCTGACATACATACATACAGGCTGCACATATAGACACACACGTTGACATGCATACACACATATATACAGCACACGTACACACATATGCTGACATACACATACTTACATACTGCACACATAGACATACATGCTGACATAAGTACGTACATGCTGCACATGTTGACATGCATACACATATATACAGCCCGCATACACACATATGCTGACATACACGCACACACTTACATACTGCACACATAGACACGCATGCTGACTCACATAAACACATGCATGCCATGCACACACACACACACACACACGCACACATGCTGGCATGCATGCATACATGCGCACGTGCCGCTCAATTACGCACACATGCTGACATACATACACACATGTATAGACACCTACACACTTACAGAAATAGTTTACATACAATCAGAAAGAAAAATGAAGCTAACATACCTAGATACACATTGAAATGCAAAAGCAGAGATAAAAATAGTTTGTCAGACAGATACTGCAACATGTGCATTTATATTTATGTATCTGTGCTGAATAAGACAAAATGAATAGTTAAACCTGAGGACTGGCATATGCAGAGGTATGTATATCTCAGACATGGGGACCAGTCATTGAAAGGCACACAAATTCAAATCGAAAGCCGAGGAAAGATTGTAGTGTCCGTGCCCAAGGGCCAGGCTGATGTATGCCCAGTGTCAGTGCAAATAACCTTCTGATAATTATTAGAAAGGGACTGATCCACTGAACTGTCTCCCAGGCATTCACAGAGGATCGAGCAGAGCTATCTGAGAGCTTAGATTTAGTTTAGTTTAGAGATACTGCGCGGAAACAGGGCCCACCGTGTCCGCACCGACCAGCAATCCCCGCACATTAACACTATCCTACACACACACACACACACACACACACACACACACACACACACACACACACACACACACACACACACACACACACACACACACACACACACACACACACACACACACATACACTGGGGACAATTTACATTTATACCAAGCCAATTAACCTACAATCCTGTGCGTCTTATGAGTGTGGGAGGAAACTGAAGATCTCGGAGAAAACCCACGCAAGTCACGGGGAGAACGTACAAACTTTGTACAGACAGCGCCCGTAGTCAGGATGGAACCTGGATCTCTGGCGGTGTAAGGCAGCAACTCTACCGCTGCGCCACCGTGTCACCCTCTCTGCTCTCTCTGCTTCACCCATAGGTCCTGCTTCTTTGGGGTAACATTTTTTAAATTGCCACCTGACTAAAGCCGATGGGGGCAAACGAGAGGGTGCAGATGCTGGAACCTTGAGCATCAAAAGAAATCAGATTGATGGAGCAAAGGGTAGAAAGCTGGAAAAGAGAAGTGGGGTTAGGGCAAGGCCTGGCAAGTGATAGGTGGAGGATAGACACAAAGTGCTGGAGTAACTCAGCGGGTCAGGCAGCGTTTCTGGAGAAAATGAGTAGGTGACGTTTCGGGTTGCGACTCACCTTCAGTCTGAAGAGTCTGAAGAAGGGTCTCGAAATTTGTATGTTCTCCCCATGACCGTATGGGTTTTCTCCGAGATCTTCGGTTTCCTCCCACACTCCAAATACCTACAGGTATGTAGATTAATTGGCTTGGTGTGAGTGTAAATTGTCCCTAGTGAGTGTAGGATGGAGCTAGTGTGCAGGGATCACTGGTTGGCATGGACTCAGTGGGCCAAATCTCTAAATTTGCTGTATCTCTAAAATTAAAACTAAGACTAAACTGATCTGTGTTTATCAGCATCATACCCATATGGAGCAAATTCTTGTAGGGGGATTATCCCGGAAGCTACTGTGGATTCTGACTATGGTCATCCTGCACTCTCCCTCAGCCTCAGATATCTAGGTTTTGGTTCTACTATTCATATTAGCATGCAGGTACTGCAGGCAGTGAAGAAAACAAATGGCATGATGGCCTTCGTAGCGAGAGGATTTGAGTAAGGAGGTCTTACTGCAGTTGTTCAGGGCCCTGGTGAGACCACACCTGGAGTATTGTGTGCAGCTTTGGTCTCCTAATTTGAGGAATGACATTCTTGCTATTGCGGGAGTGCAGCGTAGGTTCACCAGGTTAGTTCCCAGGATGGTGGGACTGACCAAGGATGAAAGAATGGGTTGACTGGGCTTGTATTGACTGGAATTTAGACGGATGAGAGGGGATCTTACAGAAACATATAAGATTCTTAAGGGATTGGACAGGCTAGATGCAGGGAAAATGTTCCACACATTGGGGGAGTCCAGAATCAGGGGTCACAGTTTAAGAATAAGCGGTAGACCATTTACGACTGAGATGAGGAAAAACTTTTTATAATATATTCCTTTATTCGTCCCACACCGGGGAAATTTCACCTAGACTAGAGAGTTGTGAATCTGTATTCTCTGCCACAGAAGGTAATGGAGGCCAACTCACTGGATGTTTTCAAGAGAGAGTTAGATTTAGCCATTAGGGCTAACGGAATCAAGGGATATGGGGAAAAAGCAGGAACGGGGTACTGATTTTGGATGATCAGCCATGATAATATTGAATGGCAGTGCTGGCTCGAAGGGCAGAAGGGCAGAATGGCCTACTCCTGCACCTATTTTCTGTGTTTCTATGTTTCTATCCACATGCCATGGACAATTTACAGACAAATTAATTTATAATACCTTGCACCTTTGGGATGTGGGAGCTAAACCAAAGGAACCCCACGCCATCATAGGGAGAACATGTCCATGAACAGTGGAAACTAGGAACTGCAGATGCTGGTTTACCAAAGAAGACACAAAGTGCTGGAGTAACTCAACAGTCAATAGTGCTAGTGCTCTTTATTGTCACATGTGTTAATTGTTCACACAGTGAAATTATTTTCCTTACAAACAGTCCAAACAAAAAATAACTCAGCGGGTCAGGCAGCATCTCTGGATAGGTGAGCATGGCTAGACTGTGGACTTTAGAAATACAGCGCAGAAACAGGATTTTGTATTCCGCGCCGACCCCGTACACCGGCACCATCCGACACACAAGGGACAATTTACTGAAGCCAATTAACCTACAAACCTGTATGTCTTTGGAGTGTGGGAGGAAATAGGAGCACCCAGAGGAAACCCACGTGGTCACAGGGAGAACGTACAAACTCCGTACAGACAGCACCCGTAGTCAGGATCGTACCCGGGTCCCTGGCGCCACTGTGATGTTACAAAGGAAGATGCAAAAAAAGGTTTTTAAAAAAAGACACAAGGTCTGAAGTAGGGTCGGGACCTGAAACATCACCTATCCATGTTCTCCGGAGATTCTGCCTGAGTTACTACAGCCTTTTGTCTCTTTCCACAAAGGCTGAGATGAGGAGGAAACTCAGTGAGGGAGCAGCTCCGAAAGCTGTGCCCCTGTGAATTCCCTCACCTACTCTCACCCGGAACTTGAAAGGCTTGGATCGAGTGGATGTGGAGAGGACGTTTCCACCAATGGGAGAGTCCAGGAGCAGAGGTCACAGCCTCAGAATTTAAGGACGTTCCTTTAGGAAGGAGATGAGGAGGAATTTCTTCTAGTCAGAGGGTGGTGAATCTGTGGAACTCACTGCCACAGAAGGCTGTGGAGGCTAAGCCAATATATATTTTTCAGGCATAGACAGATTCTTGATTAGTACGGGTGTCAATAGACAATAGGTGCAGGAGGAGGCCATTCGGCCCTTCGAGCCAGCACCGCCATTCACCGTGATCATGGCTGATCATTCTCAATCAGTACCCCGTTCCTGCCTTCTCCCCATACCCCCTGACTCCACTATCATTAAGAGCTCTATCTAGCTCTCTTGAATGCATTCAGAGAATTGGCAGAGGTTATGGGAAGAAGGCAGGAGGTTAAGAAGGAAAGATAGTTCAGCCATGATTGAATGGCGGAGTAGACTCGATGGGCCGAATGGCCTAATTCTGCTCCTGTCACTTATGAATTCATGAACTTATGAAGCTTTTGTTTCTCCACAGCCCCAATCCAGATATTCCCATTCCGACAAGTACTGTAAACATTTGATGAGAGCTATGACTCAGACCAACTATTGGCATTGGGCCTCTCAGCTTGTCTTGCAAATCACTTGTCTTTTTTTGTTTGAACACGTTGCTTCCTCGTTCACACAGTCACACGCCCTCCCCTTGTGAATGGCCAGTGGATGCTGTTAGAATTTACATAATTGCAATGGCCTCAAGTTGACACATCTCCTAATGACATTTGCCGGGTATGCATGAGGCATCTCCTGCTGGTCTCCCGGCAAGGGTTAAGGCCCTTCAGCAAAGGAGGGGGGGGGGAGAAAAACTGGAATCATCATTCTAATTCCTTGGTAAAAAAAATATATATATATAACTATCTTACTAAGCGATGCAGCAGAGATCAGTCTTCCTCTAATTCTTATAAGAAGATAACTGCAGATGCTGGTACAAATCGAAGGTATTTATTCACAAAATGCTGGAGTAACTCAGCAGGTCAGGCAGCATCTCGGGAGAATTCCTTCCAATTCCTCTAATTCCTTCCAATTGCCCTCCGCATTTCCCGGACAGGACAATTTCTTTTGCCGCTCATCTCGTCTCCCACCTTCAAAGCTGCAATTAATTCATAACGACTCTGTGTGCTCTGTTCAACAACCCCACAGCGGGCGGCAAAGTGAACGAAAGGGTTAAACACTGCGAGGGGGGGGGGGGGGGGGGTGGGGGGCTACATAATCCCACGTCCCCCTGAACATAAAACACAATCTAAACGACTTGGACGTACACCAGCAAGGAATAAATAGCCGGCGGGTCGTGCGCTGTGAGCCTGCCGATGTGCAGAGAGTTCTCTGTCCCCCTCCATCCAAAGCCTCTCTCACACTTAATATTCCAATCAGCAACCAAGTCATTGCATTAGCAGCGAGCAGCGCATCACTGCCCTATTGCTAAGGGAATATTACTCACCAGGTCATGGTCTGCTGCATAAAATACAGCACTCATAAATCATTATAACTGCCAGCAAATGACAATTAGAATTGAGACGGCAATAACTAGGAAAGAGTTCTTTAATTTAACATCCAATTATTACAAGTTATCACTTCTTAATAAATGTAATATAACAGGCAATCAATGTTGCATGTGACATTGTGGCTGTGGCAGGAGAGCGGATTTATAACCTCAGGTGGTGTGTGCGTGTGGGTGTGAGTGAGTGAGTGAGTGTGAGTGGGTGTGTGTGTGTGTGTGTGTGTGTGTGCTCCATCTTGCTCGACATTTCTGAAAGCCCGGTGAGATTTTAAGCGCTGAAGTGCAGTCGACTTGTCCGCTGGTGTGTGTTTGTGTGTGTGTCGAGTGTTTGTTTGTTTTGAGTGGGTCGCTCAAGTCAGATGCAGGCAGGCTCCAGGGCGACAGGTTGCGTTTATTGTTCGGGGAGAGGGTGAGACACGTGGATTAACCCAGAGACCCCGTTACAGTCAAACGTGCACACACGCCCAGTGCAAACTTCATACCCGCCCACCCACCCCTCGTCCACAGACACGGCACGGTGGCGCAGCGGTAGAGTTGCTGCTTTACAGCGAATGCAGCGCCGGAGACTCAGGTTCGATCCTGACTACGGGTGCTGCACTGTAAGGAGTTTGTACGTTCTCCCCGTGACCTGCGTGGGTTTACTCCGAGATCTTCGGTTTCCTCCCACACTCCAAAGACGTACAGGTATGTAGGTTAATTGGCTGGGTAAATGTAAAAATTGTCCCTAGTGGGTGTAGGATAGTGTTAATGTACGGGGATCACTGGGCGGCACGGACTTGGAGGGCCGAAAAGGCCTGTTTCCGGCTGTATATATATGATATGATGATATGATATATAGACAACAAACTCGCTCGATCTTGCTCAAAATCTCATCGTGGCTCAGTGGTGACCGGGGCAGAGGCAGCCAGGATACCCACCATGGACCATACTTCCCACACACTTCACAAATCACACAAACAAACACATGGAGCAGCTCTCAGGTCTAAGTAAATGCCTGTATTGAATATGTAACCTCCGGGAATGTCGGATGGGTTTGTTTTAAAAATGATGTTTTGTAAATGATATTTATAACTTGAATAAAGTATTTTTTGATAAAAAAAAAAAAAAAAAAAAAAAAAAAAAAAAAAAAAAAAGCTCTCAAGGCCTATTGTTGCTAAGAGCTGTTGAAGATTGTTACAAATTGGGCACAATATTCAGCGTCTGCAGGGGAGGAGAAGGTGAGAAGCAGTGAAGGTACACAACTCCAAGGCTTTCAGTTACTTCTCCAATATGTTCTGGGCTTTTCTCACCTTCAGTTTATCTGCCCCCACCCCCACACCACCACCACCCACCCCACCCCTTTCTCCCCACTCTAATTTCAGTCTGAAGAAGGGTTCTGACCCAAAACGTCACCTGTTTTTTTTCTCCAGAGATACTGCCTGACCCACTCAGCATCTCCAGCACTTTGAGTCTATCTTTGGTACTTCTCCAATGTGTTGAGTTCTGTCTCCTTTTCAACAGTGGCTTTTTTCCTCCCGTCTGTTAATCAAACCCCCTTTGATTGAACGATCTCTCGCCTGGCTTTGTCCCGTCCCTTACATTTCTTCCCCCTACTACAATCAGTCTGGAGAAGGGCCATCTCTCTATGCTTTCCAGAGATGCTGCCTGACCCACTGAGTTACTCCAGCATTTTTGTGGGGTTTTTTTTGCTGTAGACTCCAGCATCTGCAGTTCCTTGTGACTGCCCGGCTGTGTTTCAATGTGTTGGACCTCACCACCCTCTGGAATGGGCCAGCATGGAAGTCAGGTCAGATCATGGCCTCCATTTGCCACCCTTAGTGGCAAGGCCAGCATCCTGAGTTTTGAGTCTGAGTTTAGTTTATTGTCACGTGTACAGAGGTACAGTGAAAAGATTTTGTTGAGTGCTAACCAGTCAGCGGAAAGACAATACATGATAACAATTGAGCCTTCCACAGTGTACGGATGCACGATAAGGGAATGACATGAATAACACCTGGTGCAAGATAAAGTCCACAGGGAGACCATTGAGAGAGGCTGGTCTGGTGAAAGTTTGTAGGAAGGAATGGCAGATGCTGGTTTACACCAAAGATGGATACAAAATGCTGAAGTAACTCAGCATCTATGGAGAGAAGGAATGGGTGACGTTTCAGGTCGAGACCCTTCTACAGTCTGAGAGTCAGGGGCGAGGGAGACACAGAGATATGGAAGTGTAAGTTGTGAAAACGAGAGATCAAAGGGGACGAGGATCTTGGAAAATGTAGAACGGATCATTGTTCATGGTCATTAGTGAACGATTGTCAAAAAAAGGAATAAAATGGGCAGGCAAAGGAAAAGGTATCTCACCTTTAATGCCAGCGAATAAAATGGGCGGGCAAAGTCTTTCGCTGTCAGGTCAACACGCAACGAAAGCTTTTCACTGTACCTCGGTACACGTGACAATAAACTAAACCAAACCTAAACTCAAAAATGAGCCATACGAGTAACAGAGCAGTGGGCATGGATGAAATGGCACAATCCTCCATCTACTTTGCAGGCTCCCGATCCATTCCCCTTCACATGTTCCAGGTCTGTCTTTCCTGTGGTCCTGAGATGCGGAAAAACCTTTTTCACCCAGGGTGTTGTGAATCTGTGGAATTCTCTGCCACAGAAGGCAGTGGAGGCCAATTCACTGGATGCATTCAAGAGCTAACGGATTCAAGGGATATGGGGAGAAAGCAGGAACGGGGCACTGATTTGTGATGATCCGCCATGATCATATTGAATGGGGGTGCTGGCTTGAAGGGCCGAATGGCGTACTCCTGCGCCTATTTTCTATGTTTCTATGTTTCTATGGTTAGCCGCCAGTTTTTAGCATTCCCTAAATCTTCCCTCCCGTGGCACGCTGCTTCTCGTTCAATTCCACACTGTCAGCTCTCTGCCGCCATTTCAATTGGATTCCAAAAATAACCACTTTATTCACAGTGCTTATGCCATGACATCAGCCCACACTTGTGGGCAGCTACAGGGTCATTCTATTATCCAGAAACGTGATAACTCTGCATTGGGGCTGGCATCCATTTGACTCCCTGCTCCCGAGTAATGGGCCTTTTTCTAAGGAATGTAAACCAGTGTTTCTATTGCTCGAGCGAAGGGGCTAAAGTGCCAAAATAAGGCTGGTGTTCACACAAAAACAAAACCACACACACACACACGCAGGGTAAGAGAAAGCATTCTCTTTTTATCATTTGGACAGAACATTGCTACCACGGCTCAAAAGTACTCAGTCCTGCCAAGACTAAGAACGTGCTTTTTATCCCAATTTCTCACCCCAGGGACACTGGTCACCCTGAAGCACGTAGCTGAGGGAACTTTGACGAGGCTGTTGAACTGAGGGTGGGAGCAGCCCAGATGATCCTGCCCACGGCCCGGAGATCACGGGCAGGGAGTCGGGGGAGAAGGCGTGGCAGGGATGGGCGGCATCGCACTGACCCCCCATCCACAGGGTCTGGCCCAGTCCCCCAATAAACAGATTGTGGCGCCTGGGGTTTAACAAGCGGTGGGAATTTCCTCTGACGGTTTTGCATCCCTGTGCACGTCTGATTTTGTCCCGCACCACTCCCACCCCAGCAGGTTGAGGAGGTTGGACATGCCACCAAAAACTCTGTCAAACGTCCACTGGTATATAAAATACGGCACCTTTCTGTGGCGACAGTTTGCAAGCAGCACAACAGCAAAGAATCAAATGTAGCAGTTCTGAACTGATGGTGTTTGCAGACTACGGGTCTTGACCCGAAACGTCACCCATTCCTTCTCTCCAGAGATGCTGCCTGTCCCGCTGAGTTACTCCAGCATTTTGTGTCTACCTTCGATTTACTCCATCATCTGCAGTTCCTTCCTGCACATGTTTACGCATCTGTTGGGCTGCTACAAGTTGGAATTTCATTGGTTTGTTTCGGTACACATGATGATAAAACATTGTCAACTCTTGACTACTGTACACTAGAGAGCATGCTGAATGGTTGCATCACAGCCTGGTTCAGTTATGCGGAAGTCCAGGAGCGACAGACGTTCAGAAAGTGGTGGACCCTGCTGGTCCATCCCAGGTACTGACCTCCCCACCATCGAAGGGATCTACAGGAAGTGCTGCCTCGAAAAGACACCCAACATCATCAAAGACCCACACCACACTGGCCCCGCTCTCATCTCAATAGACAATAGACAATAGGCGCAGGAGGAGGCCATTCGGCCCTTTGAGCCAGCACCGCCATTCAATGTGATCATGGCTGATCATTCTCAATCAGTACCCCGTTCCTGCCTTCTCCCCATACCCCCTGACTCCGCTATCCTTAAGAGCTCTATCTAGCTCTCTCTTGAATGCATTCAGAGAATTGGCCTCCACTGCCTTCTGAGGCAGAGAATTCCACAGATTCACAACTCTCTGAATGAAAAAGTTTTTCCTCATCTCAGTTCTAAATGGCCTACCCCTTATTCTTAAACTGTGGCCCCTTGTTCTGGACTCCCCCAACATTGGGAACATGTTTCCTGCCTCTAACATGTCCAACCCCTTAATAATCTTATACGTTTCGATAAGATCTCCTCTCATCCTTCTAAATTCCAGTGTATACAAGCCTAGTCGCTCCAGTCTTTCAACATATGATAGTCCCGCCATTCCGGGAATTAACCTAGTAAACCTACGCTGCACGCCCTCAACCTACCATCGGGGAAAAAGGTACAGGAGCCTGAAAACCACGACTTCCAGGATCAGGAACAGCTTCTTCCCAGCAACCATCAGGCTGTTGAACACTGCACAACACCAACCTCAGCAACTGAGATCTTCTATGAACTGTATCTTTGGTTACACTGCAGACTTTGATTTTGCACTACGATATGATACGGTAGAATTTTTTTTATCCCAGCAGGGAAATTGATGTTATGTTTACCTCGTAATCCTATTATTAATTTATTGCATTATTGATGATCATATATTTATCTGTGTGTAAGAGCATTTACAGGCCAGTTATGCTGCAGCAAGTAAGAATGTCATTGTTCCAATTCCAGTACGTATGACAATTAAATACATAGAAACAAAGAACTGGAGTCTGAAGAGCCCTGAAATGTCATAGAGTGATAGTGAGGAAATACAGTGTGGAAACAGGCCCTTCAGCCCATCTTGCCCACACGACCAACATGTCCCATCTACACTGAAGAAGGGCTTCGACCCAAACCGTCAGTCTGAAGAAGGGTCTCAACTCGAAACGTCATCCATTCCTTCTCTCCTGAGATACTGCCTGACCCGCTGAGTTACTCCAGCATTTTGTGATACCTTCGCTTTGTACCAGCATCTGCAGTTATCTTCCTACACTGTCCCATCTATACACTATACACATATATACACGTCTATGCACATCTATACACTGTCACTCATCCTTTTTCTCCAGAGGTGCTGGCTGACCCGCTGAGTTACTCCAGCACTTTGTGCCTATCTTTGACAATTAAACACTCTTTGCTCTCTCCCTCTTGAGTCTAGCCTTTGCTCCGAATCCAGCAATGGTGACTCTGATGATCGCACCCATTCCGTCCAGGTGTGCCTAACGTCACCTCCAGCCCTGAGCTGCCACCCTTTGTGGGCATCACAGCACAAACTAGCACAGAAGACAGGTAAGCCCAGCATTGAACAGCTCAGCATCACAGAGAGTGTGCTGCGTTTATCCACTGTGCTACTGGCTGGGCCTTTGTTTTATTTGATTCATTTTTTAAATTAAGACACTTACGAATGCCAGAGCTTGTGTGTGTGTGTGTGTGTGTGTGTGTGTGTGTGTGTGTGTGTGTGTGTGTGTGTGTGTGTGTGTGTGTGTGTGAGAGTGTGTGTGTGTGTGTGTGTGTGTGTGTGTGTGTGTGTGTGCGCGTGTGTGTGTGCCAATAACCTTTTGGCACCAGCGGAAGCCAAAAGCTCACAGACACTGATGTGATAAACCTCACAGTAAAATGTACACATTGAATTTTATGACCGACTGTCCATCTGGGAGTCTGCAACGTTTTTCGTTTCTGCTTCCTAACCCTTTGACCTGAGCAGAAGGCTTTTTACAAAACTCTTGAAGCAATTTTTTTTTTTTTGTGTGTGTGTATTTTTTTTACATTTCGTGGTGCTGTAAGATGATTGAGGAGAGGCTGAGAGCAGCCAGGTTAATTGACTCCATGTCGGCTGCGGGTGCAATCTTTATTGCTCCTCTATCTATTGTTTCGTCTTCTTTCCAGCGCCCGCATAAAGTGGACCTCCTTCCTAAGTCCGTATGGTTTACCCAGATCAGGAACACTAATTGCAGACTTAGCCTTTCCCCTCTGTTCCTGCACCAGTTTAAACACAGTAGACAATAGACAATAGGTGCAGGAGTAAGCCATTTGGCCCTTTGATCATTCACCGTGATCATGGCTGATCATCTACAATCGTTCCTGCCTTCTCCCCATATCCCTTGACTCTGCTACCATTAAGAGCTCTATCTAACTCTCTCTTGAAAGCATCCAGGGAAATGGCCTCCATTGCCTTCTGAGGCAGAGAAATTCCACAGCTTCACAACTCTCTGACTGAAAAAGTTTTTCCTCATCTCCGTTCTAAATGGCCTCCCCCTTATTCTTAAACTGTCACCCCTGGTTCGGGAATCCCCCAACATCGGGAACATGTTTCCTGCCTCTAGCATATTCAATCACTTAATAATCTTATATGTTTCAATAAGATCCCCTCTCATCCTTCTAAATTCCAGAGTATACAAGCCCAGTCGCTCCAGTCTTTCAACATACGACAGTCCCGCCATTCCGGGAATTAACCTGGTGAACCTACGCTGCACGCCCTCAATAGCAAGAATGACCGTCCTCAAATTTGGAGACCAAGACTGCACACAGTACTCCAGGTGTGGTCTCACTAGGGCCCTGTACAACTGCAGAAGGACCTCTTTGCTCCTATACTCAACTCCTCCTGTTATGAAGGCCAACATTCCATTAGCTTTCTTCACTGCCTGCTATACCTGCTTACTTTCAGTGACTGATGAACTAGGACACCCAGATCTCGTTGTACTTCCCCTTTTCCTAACTTGACACCATTCAGATAATAATCTGCCTTCCTGTTCTTTCCACCAAACTGGATAACCTCACATTTATCCTCATTAAACTACATTTGCCATGCATCCGCCCACTCACACAACGTGTCCAAGTCACCCTGCAACCTCATAGTATCCTTCTCAATGCTACCCAGCTTTGTGTCATCTGCAAATTTGCTAATGTTACTTTTAATCCCTTCATCCAAGTCATTAATGTATATGTTCTCCCCTTGACCGTGTGGGTTTTCTCCGAGACCTTCGGTTTCCTCCCACGCTCCAAAGACGTGCAGGTTTGTAGGTTAATTGACTTGGTAAATGTAAAAATTGTCCCTAGTGTGTGTGTGGGACAGTGCTAATATGCGGTGATCGCTGGGCGGTGTGGACTCGGTGGGCCAAAGGGCTGTTTCCGCGCTGTATCTCTAAATTTAACTAAAAGTGAAGTCCCATTCCATGCCAGCATTTATATAAGACAGTAAGTGTTCGGAGCAGAATTAGGCCATTCAACCCATCAAGTCTACTCCGCCATTCAATCATGGCTGCTCTGTTTTTCCCTCTCAACCTGCCTTCTCCCCGTAGCCCCTGACACCTGTACTAACCAAGAACCTGTCAACCTCTGCTTTAAAAATACCTAATGCCTTGGCCTCCGCGGCCGCCTGGGGCAATGGATTCCACAGATTCACCACCCTCTGGCTGAATTTATTTATGGGGGATAGTTATTGTTGTCCAGGAGGCGTAGCTACTTCCCCGCTGCTATCGAGGACCCTTCCCATCCCGGTCATTCCTTCTTCTCCCGTCTCCCATCAGGCAGAAGGCACAATCTGGTTCTTGAAACCATACAGCACCTGGTTCATTCAGGGTACTGCAAAGTGTAAGGGTCACTACACAACATCCACCATCAGGATAACCAGCAGAGGCAAAACTGACCAAAGAGTCTGAGGGAGGACCCTGACCCGAAACATCACCTATCCATGTTCTCCAGCGATGCTGCCTGACCTGCTGAGGTACTGAATTAATTGTTTTTTTGTGATTTGCCTCCAGTGCGAACATGCGTGGTGGAATTTTGGGAGGGGTTAATGGGAATGCGGGGGGACAATGAAGGATTATTGTTAATGGAGGCGTGGGAGTTAATGGGAATGTGGGGAGAATGAAGTGGGATTAGTGTTAATGGAGGCGTGGGAGTTAATGGGAATGTGGGGAGAACGAAATGGGATTAGTGTTAATGGAGGCGTGGGAGTTAATGGGAATAGGGGGTGAATGTAGTGGGATTAGTGTTAATCCAGGCATGGCAGTCCACACATACTCGTTGGGTGTGTTTGCATCTCTGTGAAGGGTGGGAAGGATGGCAACAAGGGCACTGCATGCCGGCTGTGGGCCACAACCAGGCAGCACCTGCAATAGATTCCCTTCGATGGTGGGGAGGTAAGTATCTGCGATGGACTGGGCAGTGTCCACCGCTCTCTGTAATCTCCTTCGTTCCCGGGGTTTGGAGTTGCCTGAACCAGGCCGGACGGATGAGGTTTTGTATCAAGACTGATGGAGGAGAGGGGAGAAAGAAGACACAAAGTGCCGGAGTAACTCAGCAGGTGGGGCAGCATCAATGGAGAACATGGGTAGGTGACGTTTTGGGTCGGGACCCTTCTTTGGACATTTTACCGATCATGACCTCAGATCTCGATGTGTGTTCCTTTAGCACTCATGAACAAAGAGGCAACACGTGGACAATTGTTCCATCTATACCAAAAGAATACTACCTGTCCCCAGCTTTGTCTAGAAATGAGGAACTGCAGATGCTAGTTTACAAAAAAAAGGACACAAAGTGCCAGAATAACTGAGAGGGTTGGGCAACATCTCGAAAGAACATGGATAGGTAACTTTTCTGGTCAGGACCCTCCTTCGGGCTGATGCAGTAGAGGGGAGAAAGTTGTCCATTTTCCTCCAGCATGTCGCTCACGACTCTAGATACCAGTGTCTTTGGTGCCTTTGGGATAGCTATGATGGTTGTAACAAGCTTGCAATGCACCTAGAAGATGGAATATATCTTGCAACCCCAAACTTTCTGTTCCAATAGATTATGTTGGTGAGGGACAAATTAAATGCAAAGAGAACAAAATATTGGGCTTCCTAACCAACGCGGATTCTGCGCACTAACTTTCTGCTTTTTGTATATAAGGCCACCCAGATTCACCCTTTGAATGCTGACAGTTGCTAGTTCCTGACCTGTTTCCAAGACTTTGGATTCCAGGGCAGAGAAATTCAGGGCTACAGAAAGTGCTAAAGCAACACCATCTGGGTGCAAAACAGAAGGCCCAGATTTTACAAGTCAGGGAAGTAAAATAAAATTAAGCTGCAATAGAGAGAGTTTAAAGAAGAAAACAATAAATGAAAGACCATGTCGGCTAACAGGGTGTGATAGAGGTGACACTGCCTCAATTGTGAGATGTAACAAAGGTTGCCTTTATTGGATAAAGAAACATAGAAACATAGAAACATAGAAAATAGGTGCAGGAGTAGGCCATTTGGCCCTTCGAGCCTGCACCGCCATTCAATATGATCATGGCTGATCATCCAGCTCAGTAGCCTGTACCTGCCTTCTCTCCATACCCCCTGATCCCTTTAGCCACAAGGGCCACATCTAACTCCCTCTTAAATATAGCCAATGAACTGGCCTCAACTACCTTCTGTGGCAGAGAATTCCACAGACTCACCACTCTCTGTGTGAAGAAATGTTTTCTCATCTCGGTCCTAAAAGACTTCCCCCTTATCCTTAAGCTGTGACCCCTGGTTCTGGACTCCCCCAACATCGGGAACAATTTTCCCGCATCTAGCCTCTCCAACCCCTTAAGAATTTTATATGTTTCTATAAGATCCCCCCTCAGTCTTCTAAATTCCAGCGAGTACAAGCCCAGTCTATCTAGTCTTTCCTCATATGTAAGTCCCGCCATCCCAGGGATCAATCTGGTGAACCTTCTCTGTACTCCCTCTAAGGCAAGAACGTCTTTCCTCAGGTTAGGAAACCAAAACTGCACACAATACTCCAGGTGCGGTCTCACCAAGGCCCTGTACAACTGCAGCAGAACCTCCCTGCTCCTAAACTCAAATCCTCTTGCTATGAATGCCAACATACCATTCGCTTTCTTCACTGCCTGCTGCACCTGCATGCTTGCTTTCAATGACTGGTGCACCATGACACCCAGGTCACGTTGCATCTCCCCTTCTCCCAATCGGTCACCATTCAGGTAATACTCTGAGAGAGACTGAAGGAGGGAGGGGGAGAGAGGAACAAGAGATGGGGAGAGTGAGAGGAAGGGGAGAAAGGGGGAGAAAGAGAGGGGGAGAAAGAGAAGGAGGGAGGGGGGTAGATAGATGGGGAGGGAAGAGAGGGAGGGGAGAAAGTGAGAGAGAGAGAGAGGGGAGAAAGAGAGAGGGGAGAGAGAGAGGGGGGGGAAGAGAGAGAGGGGGGGAAGAGAGAGAGGGGGAAGAGAGAGAGAGAGAGAGAGAGAGAGAGAGAGAGAGAGAGAGAGAGAGAGAGAGAGAGAGAGAGAGAGAGAGAGAGAGAGAGAGAGAGAGAGAGAGAGAGGAAGAGAGAAGGGGAGAAAGCGAGAGAGAGAGAGAGGGGAGAAAGAGAGAGGGGAGAGAGAGAGGGGGGGGGAGAGAGAGAGGGGGAAGAGAGAGAGAGAGAGAGAGAGAGAGAGAGAGAGAGAGAGAGAGAGAGAGAGAGAGAGAGAGAGAGAGAGAGGAAGAGAGAGAGAGAGAGAGAGAGAGAGAGAGAGAGAGAGAGAGAGAGAGAGAGAGAGAGAGAGAGAGAGAAGAGAGAGAGAGAGAGAGAGAGAGAGAGAGAGAGAGAGAGAGAAGGGGAAGGAAGAAAGCGAGAGAGGGAAAGGGGGAAGAGCGGGAGTGAGTGTGGGAGGGGGAGAATGAAAGGAGAGGACTCGGAGAAAGAGAGAAAGGAAAAGAAAGGGAGTATTGGAGAGGGAGAAGGTGGCAGGAGAAAGATAAAGAGAGAGAAAGAGGGACAGAGGGAGAGGAAGAGTGCCAAGAAATCCCAAAGATGGAAATAAATTATCAAGTTCAATTTGTCCACGGGAGCAAGATCGATGGAAGTGCACACAAAGAAAGATTAACTGTACCTGGAGTAAGATCACTGAAAGAGAGAGAAAGAGGCAGCACCATCAGGATGCACTTGAACCATTTATTTATTCATTTGAGCCTGTATTTACAAGTGCTTGCCAAGAATTAATTGAATCATGAAGCTACTGAATAAATTGAATGTTTTCATGAAAATTCAACACAAATGCCTTGTTACAGTTCATTTTATCAATTCATGTTCCTGGGCTCTTGTCTCTGAGCTCCAGAGATCTGCTCCCCGATACACAAAGGAAACATAAACTCTGTCTAAATACCCTCCCCCCTCCCCCTGCCGAGCCTCCCCCTCTCCCCCTTCAATCGCCCCACTTTTCCCTCTCTCCCTCGTTACCCCAACTTCCCCTCTCCCTCTCCACCCCCTCCCTCTCCCCCTCTGTGCTCTCCCTCCTCTCTCCCCTGCTCTCCCCTCCCTTCGCCTCCTCCCCCTCTCTCCCTTCTCATCCTACCTCTCCCTCGCCCACCCTTCCTTGCCCCCCCCCCCCCCCCCCTTTGCCTCTATAAACCATCCTGTGAGGGATTGGTTACGATGAAGTTTAGGGAATATTTTATTTTGATTAAAAAGACATAAACGAGAGGACGTGAGCTCAGGATTAAAGGTTGGCCAGCTACTTAGAGAACCTTGTTTCCCCATGAAGCTGTGGATGTTGAGTAGTTAAGTACTTTTGTGCCCGTCTTGCTTCGAGCCAAGACAACGAGGTTTAGTCAGCTGCTTGACCGCGGGAGGATTTACAGTTAAGATTGAGGTAAGAAGGTTGACCTGTGAGGCGAAACTAAGAATCCGCCGATGTTCACTGGGGGTTTCGAGGAATGTTAGGAAGCTCGATGACACGTGAGATTGGGACAAGTTGTGCATCGAAGAAAGCACCTCAGTGATCCAAGCGGCATCTCGTGGAGGGAATGGGCGGGGCGACTCTCGGGTCAGTCTGACGAAGGATCCCAACCTGAAACATCTATCCATTCCGTCCACAGAGGCTGCCAGGCCCGCTGAGTTCCTCCAGCACTTTGTGTTTTCCTGAGAGCTCTCAGTGGAACAGGTCAGGCAGGAACCCATGTATCACCTGAACATGTCCTTTGACTCACCTTGTGTTACCTTTACTTACTTTAGCGTACAAACGCAAAAACTGGCCCTTTGGAAAACCAAGTCTACTTTGACCAGTCTGAAGAAGGGTCTCGACCCGAAACGTCACCCATTCCCTCTCTCCTAGATGCTGCCTGACCTGCTGAGTTACTCCAGCATTTTGTGATACTTTCGATTTGTACCAGCATCTGCAGTTATTTTCCCCACACCACTGACTAGCGATCACTCCATACACTAGCTAGTTAGCTAGTTAATTTATTAACTTAAGTTAGGTTAGAAAACATAGGAACATGGAAAATAGGTGCAGGAGTAGGCCTTTCGACCATTCGAGCCAGCATCGCCATTCAATATGATCATGGCTGATCATCCAGAATTAGCACCCCCGTTCCTGCTTTCTCCCCATGTCCCTTGATTCCGTTAGCCCTAAGAGCTATATCTAACTCTCTCTTGAATACATCCAGTGAAATCGGCCTCAGTGTTAGGTCAGTTATTAAGTTAAGTTCGCACTATCCTACATGCGAGGGGACAATTTAACAACTTCAGAAGTCAACCTACAAACCTGCGCGTCTTGGGAGTGTGGGGGGGAAACCGGAAGCAACACCCGGAGAAAACCCGCGCAGGTCGCAGGGAGAAGGTGCAAACTCCACATAGGCAGCAGCCGGAGATCAGGATCGAACCGGTGGTCTCTGGCGCTGTGAGGCAGCGGCTCTGCCAGCTGAGCCACTGTTCCCCTCCCAACAACAATCCCTCTGCGAATCTTATTGACGCAGAGGACAGGAGCACAAAATAGATTAAAGCCGGCGGAATGGGACCCAGGCACCCCACCGAAAATGAATCAGTAAGCCAAGCAGTAAATGTTGGGAAAGGCTGTGTAAAGGTCATAAATGATGCCCATCCTGCAGTCCCCCATCGCTGCACAGCCAACTGGAAAAGTGAACATATTACTCCAGAGCTGAGGCGGGCGGCAGTGTTTAATGAGAAAGATCTCAGAGCCACACCACCACAGAAAATGGTTTGTGTGGAATGTGTTGTCAGCGGGGGCTTGAGCACGTTGTTCATGTGGGAGTAAATCACAGCTGAGGAGGGGGGGGGAGGGGAAGGCACAGAGACACAGCACAGAAACAGGCCCTTCAGCACAACGAGTCCGTGCCAACAATCAATCACCCCTTCACTATATTTCTATGTTATCCCATTTGTGGATGCATGAAACCTACCAAGACTGACAACATCTACCTACTCTCTGGCATTGCACCTCCTGGAATCAGAAGGGCTGCAGCCAGTCATGAAAGAACGCCTCAGACAATCAGAGGATGGCCTTCTGCACGGTGTGGTAATAGCAAATCACTTATGCAGTGTGTTTGCTGGTTTATTTATTTGCTGTGTGCTGTGATATTACTCTGCTGGTCGTATGTATCCAAAGAAAGGTTTTCCTGGTCGGAGCAATAACACAGACACGTGGACACAAGTAACCGCAGAGTGCTGGTTTACAAACAAAAAAAAAGACACAATGTGCTGGAGTAACACATGTTACATCTGGGGGAGAACATGGACAGGGCGACGTTTCGGGTCAGGACCCTTCTTCAGACTGATTGTAGTGGTGGTGGGGGGGGGGGGGGGTGAGAAAGCTGGAAGAGAGGTGGGGGTGGGGGGGACAGAGCCTGGGAAGTGGTAACATTGAGAGATGGGTTCACATTGCCAATGTATGGGATCCAGAGGGTTCATTACTTCTCCTGCACTGGAACTCCCATTGATTCATTATTTTCAGAGACAGCGAATGTTTGCAGGATAGTGCAACATTGCCCAGGCATAGAAGCCAGCTGATAAATCTGACATGCCGAAACTGGATAACATTTTGCCAGGACTCGAGGGGCTAAGCTATTAGGGGGAGAGGGGGGGGGGGGGTTGAGCAGGCTTGGCCTCTATTCCTTGGAATACAGAAGGATGAGGGATGATCTTACAGAGGTGTACAAAATCATTGAGAGGAATAGATCGGGTAGACCGCACAGAGTAGGGGAAATCAAGAACCAGAGGACATAGATTTAAGGTAAGGGGGGGGGGGGGGAAGATTTAATAGGAACCTGAGGGGTATCTTTTTCACACAAAAGGGTGATGGGTGCATGGAATGAGCTACCAGTGCAGGTAGTTGAGGCAGGTCCTATCGCAATGTTTACGAAGCATTTGGACAGGTGCATGGATAGGAGAGGTCTAGGGGGATATGGCCCAAAACGCAGGCACGTAGGACTAGTGTAGGTGAGGCATGTTGGTTGGTGTGGACAAGTTGGGCCGAAGGGCCTGTTTCCATGCTGTATGCCTCTATGACCCTATTTGCCCATGACTAACAGAGGCCGTTGGCATCCGTGACTCTCTGCTCAAAAGTCAACCAACTTTGGTGATGTGTCGGTGAACGTCATAGGGATTTTATCACAGTAGGGTTTGTCTGTGAACGACCTCTTCAGCAAGAAGCTGGTGGGACTTCCCTTGTCCTGAAATAAAAGCACATATTTATCCATTTCATTATAAACTGGCATAGTGCATAATCACCTCATATGTGGACATCCAGCTAATATACAGTATAGCTAAAGATAAACACTAAAAGCTGGAGTAACTCAGCGGGACAGGCAGCATCTCTGGAGAGAAGGAATGGGTAACTTTTCAGGCCGAGACCCTTCTTCATGGTATTTTCAAATTACTTAAAATTCTTTGAGCATTTGATTTGACATTTTTTTCAACAATTTGCAAATAAGATAACCAATCTTTTAATTAGGTGTTTGGAGATGTTTCTTTGTGTTAGTTTCAGTAAAGTTGAATCTCTAAAAAAGTTGAAGGCAAGTGCTGGAGTAACTCAGCGGGTCGGGCAGCATCTCTGGAGAACATGGATAGGTGGCGTTTCGGGTTGAGACCCTTCTTCAGACTGATCTTCAGATTGAATCAATTAGAATAGACTTCTTAAGCCACCATTAGCACTGAAGATGACCATTCAACCACTGAAGTCCATCGGACTGCAGGAAAAACGCAACTGCAGATGCTGGAAATCTGAAATAAAATAGAAAATGCTGAACAACAGCAACATCTGTAAAAGGCCGAAGATTCTACAGTTTTGACCATGTGTCTCCGATGTGAAACGCTAACTCGCTTCCTCTCTCCCCAGGTGCTGCCTGACCTGCTGTGTCTTTCCAGCATTTTCTGTTTTTATCACAGTAAAACAATCCGCTTTATCCGTACAGGTATCAGAGGTTATGGGGAGAAGGCAGGAGAATGGGGTGAGGAGGGAGAGATAGATCAGCCATGATTGGATGGCGGAATAGACTTGATGGGCCGAATGGCCTAATTCTACTCCTATCACTTATGATCTTAATCATTAATTTCTCATTAACCCTGCAAATAATTTCCACTCCCTCCCTACCCTCTGCCCCTTTGGTCTGTTTCTGTTTTACCCACGTGTAAATGAACTCTCCCGATAAACACCATTCGATGCACAACAGAATTTTCCTCACTACCACATTTTTTCTTTTCCCTTCTCTTGTAACAGTGACCTTACTTCATAAGTACTTTAGTCGGTGTAGAGTGCTTTGTGATATTTTCAAAAGTGCCATACAATTATAAGCCTTTTAAAAAAAAATTATGCAGCCAAATTACACCATTACTCGCTGTTCTGCAACATCATTAAGGATGTCGTAAGGGACAGTTAAAATCTGTGATTAGTTCCCTCCTAAATTGGCAAACAGGATTCCCCGATGTTTGGGGGAGTCCAGAACCAGGGGTCACAGTGTAAGAATAAATTTGGACTGAGATGAGGAAAAACTTTTTCACCCAGAGAATTGTGAATCTGTGGAATTCTCTGCCACAGAAGGCAGTGAAGGCCAATTCACTGGATGTTTTCAAGAGAGAGTTAGATTTTGCTCCAAGGGCTAATGGAATCAAGGGATGTGGGGAGAAAGCAGAAATGGGGTACTGATTTGCGATGATCAGCCATGATCATATTGAATGGCGGTGCTGGCTTGAAGGGCCGATTGGCCTACTCCTACACATAGAAACATAGAAACATAGAAAATAGGTGCAGGAGGAGGGCATTCGGCCCTTCGAGCCAGCACTGCCATTCATTGTGATCATGGCTGATCGTCCCCAATCAATAACCCGTGCCTGCCTTCTCCCCATATCCCTTGATTCCACTAGCCCCGAGAGCACTATCCAACTCTCTTTTAAATCCATCCAGTGATTTGGCTTCCACTGCCCTCTGTGGCAGAGAATTCCACAAATTCACAACTCTCTGGATGAAAAAGTTTTTTCTCACCTCAGTATTAAATGGCCTCCCCTTTATTCTAAGACTGTGGCCCCTGGTTCTGAACTCGCCCAACATTGGGAACATTTTTCCTGCATTTAGCTTGTCCAGTCCTTTTATAATTTTATATGTTTCTATAAGATCCCCTCTCATCCTTCTAAACTCCAGTGAATACAAGCCTAGTCTTTTCAATCTTTCCTCATATGACAGTCCTGCCATCCCAGGGATCAATCTCGTGAACCTACGCTGCACTGCCTCAATTACAAGGATGTCTGTCCTTCCTCAAATTAGGAGACCAAAACTGTACACAATACTCCAGATGTGGTCTTACCAGGGCCCTATACAACTGCAGAAGAACCTCTTTACTCCTATACTGAAATCCTCTTGTTATGAAGGCCAACATGCCATTAGCTTTCTTCACTGCCTGCTGTACGTGCACGCCTACTTTCAGTGACTGGTGTACAAGGACACCCAGGTCTCGCTGCACCTCCCCCTTACATAACCTAACACCATTGAGATAATAATCTGCCTCCTTGTTTTTGCCGCCAAAGTGGATAACCTCACATTTATCTATATTATACTGCATCTGCCACGCATCTGCCCACTCACTCAACCTGTCCGGGTCACCCTGCAACCTCCTAACATCCTCTTCACAGTTTACACTGCCACCCAGCTTTGTGTCATCCGCAAACTTGCTAGTGTTGCTTCTAATTCCCTCTTTCAAATCATTAATATATATGGTAAACAGTTGCGGCCCCAACACCGAGCCTTGCGGCACTCCACTCACCACTGCCTGCCATTCTGAAAAGGACCCGTTTACTCCTACTCTTTGCTTCCTGTCTGCCAACCAATTATCTATCCATGTCGACACCCTACCCCCAATACCATGTGGCTCTAATTTTAGTCACCAATCTCCCGTGCGGGACCTTATCAAAGGCTTTCTGAAAGTCTAGATACACTACATCCACTGGCTCCCCTTCATCCATTTTACTTGTCACATCTTCAAAAACTTATTTTCTATGTTTTTTATGTTTCTATGCTGCCTTATATTTAACTTTTATACATCAATTCATGATTTATCCAAACCACATTTGGCCCACAGTGCTGTTTTTACGAACTGATTCACCTATTGTCCTTTACTTCATAAACATCATTGCTTTGCTCAGCCCCTCTACATTGCTCATTGTTGGCTGAGATTAAATCTCCAGTGTATTACGTTTGGCCACGTAGATTTTTCAGAACTTTGACCTTTTTTTCCCTGAACTGCCTTGCTTTCGCACACATTTTGGAGGTCAAGCCCTTCATTCTTCTTGGTTTCTTAAAGTTCTTCGTTTCTAACAATAAAGGGTCAAGAGCATAGCTTTATTGTGAGAGGGGCAAAGTTTAAAGGAGACGTGCGGGGAGATTTTTTTCCACCGAGGGTGGAGGGTGCCTGGAACACGCTGCCAGGGGTGGTGGTGGATGCGACAGTGGTGTTTAAGAGGCTTTTAGACAGGCACGTGGATATGCAGGGAATGGAGGGATATGGATCACATGCAGGCAGAGGAGATTCATTTAACCTGACGTCATGTTCAACATGGTCACTGTGAGCTGAAGGGCCTTTTCTACTGCTGTACTTGATTGATCGAAAGATACTGCATGGAAGTGGGCACTTCAGCCCCCTCTGACCATCGATAGTTATGACCCCTTATATATAGTTATGATAGTTATTTATAGTCATAATCCGTTCACATTAGTTCGATGTTGTCCCACTTTTTGCATCCACTCCCTACACTCAAGGGGCAATTTACAAAGGGCCAATTAACCTACAAACCCGCACGTCTTTACTGTTCTACGTTCTATATTCCAAGAGTCAAGAGTATTTAGTTGTCATATTTATCATCAAATGAACAATAAAATTCTTACTTGCTGCAGCTTAACGGGCCCGTAAATATAATATCACGCAGGTGCATGTATGATAATCAATATGACAATAAATTTATAACTGCAATACTAGGTAACCATAATAGTTTCCATTTATAAATACTCGGAATGACAAAGATCCCAGGACTCCTATGATTTGCGCTAAAGGTTTCCAATTAGAACACTTACCACTGTGAGCTACGATGGTTTGCTATTTACAACAACTTACAATGTCCTAATTTATCTAACGAGATTTCACTTCTTAACCACACATCCCCCGTGAGGGATTTTATCAAATGCTTTCTGAAAGTCGAGATATCCAATAGAAGCCTTTTAATCATCATCCCCAATTCTATTACCGCCTGAAAGGATTCAGTTCAGATCATTAGATATGGCCTTGCTCGCTGAATGAGCCAACAATGCTGGAATTCTTCCACAAGGGATGAGACTAGGACATAGAACATAGAAGAGTCCAGCACAGGAACAGCCCCACAATGTCCGTGCCGAATATCATGCCAAGTTAAACTAATTCCCTCTGCATGCAGGTATCACAAAATGCTGGAGTAACTCAGCGGGTCAGGCAGCATCTCAGGAGAGAAGGAATGGGTGACGTTTCGGGTCGAGACCCTTCTTCAGTCTGAGATGCTGCCTGACCCGCTGTGTTACTCCAGCATTTTGCGATACCTTCGATTTGTACCAGCATCTGCAGTTATTTTCCTTCCCTCTGACTGCACGCGATCTTTATCCATGCATTCCCTGCATATCTATGTGCCCATCCGTCGATGGTCAAAGGTCAATGGTTTCATTACTGTCACGTGCACCAGGTACAGTGGAATACATTTCTTCCATACAGCTCAGCAGGACTATCCCAGTACATAGGCACAATCGCCCCGGTCTGTACAGGCTGCAATGGGCCTCTGTGGCCAGCTACAGCTGGGACTGTAAACTGAGTCTACAGGTATATATATGCAAGAGGTGGCATTTTGCCACCATTTTACAGTCCCAGCTGTAGCTGGCCACAGAGGCCCATTGCAGCCGTCGCCTCCATTTTGGTCGTCCCGGCCCTCTCCAGCCCTTGTTCCCCCCGGAAGCGGGGGGGGGGCACCTGCAGTCAAGCTCGAGGGCGCAGAAGGTAAGACCCCCGCCCCCCCCCCCCCCACCTGATCCACTCCCTTTGTCCAGCGTCGCCCACCAACTCCTCTCCTGAATTGACTGGGCAGCACGGAAACAAAATCATTTCACAAAAACACTTTTCCACCCAGAGAGCTGTGAATCTGTGGAATTCTCTGCCACAGAAGGCAGTGGAGGCCGATTCACTGGATGTTTTCAAGGGAGAGTTAGATTTAGCTCTTAGGGCTAATGGGATCAAGGGATATGGGGAGAAAGCAGGAACGGGGTACTGATTCTGGGATGATCAGCCATGATCATATTGAATGGCAGCGCTGGTTCGAAGGGCCGAATGGCCTACTCCGACACCTACTTTCTATGTTCTATGTTTCTATGTTTATCTCACTGCACGTGACAATAATAAACCTAAACCTAAACCTAAACCGTTGACAACCTGAAAGTTGGAAAAATGAACAGATGTTCATTACAAAACATTATATTGATCTGCGCGCCTCTTTCTATTCTCAGGAAGTTGAAAACGGTGTCCCAAGATGGAGCTAATACTTTTGATTTCAATTAATTTGTAAAATTCAACCCTCAGTTTCCATTGTCAAGGTAGAGGATTTTGAATGATCTTCATCTAGTTTCTAACGTTTATAATTCTCAGGTGCTTTGTTGGCCAACATTCAGCTCTCAGTCTGAAGAAGGGTCCCCACCCAAAACGTCCCCTATCCATGTTCTCCAAAGACACTGCCTGACCCATCAAGTTACTCCAGCACTTTGTGTCTTTTCAGCTCTCGTCTCACGTCAGTTACAACTGATTTAACCAGTTATTATTGCTATTAATTATTAGCATTATTAGCATTAATTATTAGTTATTAATGCTATTGTTGCTTGTGAGCTGCAGCGGTCAGCAAGGCTCAAAGATAACAAAGAGTCCAATCGCCTGTCAATTCCCGCACGAGATGCTGCCTGACCCGCCGAGTTCCTCCAGCACTTTGCATCGCGCACAAGGTTCCAGCATCTGCAGTTCCTTGTGTGTTCAAAAACAACACAGTTGGGATCAAAACAAGACATAAAGTGCTGGTGTAGCTCAGTGGGTCAGGCAGCATCTCTGGAGAATGACCCCGCTGAGTTACTCCAGCTTTTTTGTGTCTATCTCTGGATAGGTGACATTTCAGGTCTGGACCCATCTTCAAACTGGTATGGGGGGGGGGGGGGAGAAAGCTGGAGGTGAGATGGGAGTGGGACAAAGCCTTGCAAGTGATAGTGGATACAGACTTGATAGGTAGATGTTTGGACAAAGGCCAGAGGTGAAAAGACAACAAGTGTGAGATAAGGATTTACAGAGAGAAGAGGTGTGAAATGTGAAGCCAGAGGAAGAAACATAGGTGGAAGGGGATGGGGGGAATTGGGTGTGGGGTGGGGGGGATGGGATCAGATTTGGCTTGGAGTTGGGGAAGGGGGGCAATAGTAGATCGGTAATGCTGGGCCCATTGTCTTTCTGTCGAACAGCGGGAGGGACAAGTAAGTGACTAAATGCCAAACGGTGGTCTTCCTCCCATGGAGACCTTAAAATCAATGCCCCCGTTAGACTAAGCATTCGGAAGCGTTTTGCCGAGGAATAATAAGGCCCGGTGCATCTGTACGTTCAGCTGGCAGCCTCATTATTACACCCGCATGTATTTCTTCACCCACTGAGTTACAGGGGGGGTGGGGTGCTGATGGAGACCGTCACATGGAAACTTCACACAGACAGCGGCACAGTGGAAGGGCCGCCCGCGCTTGCTATGGTCCCTGCTCGTTACTGCTTCCTCACATCCTCACGTTCGAACCAGAGCAGCTGGGATGATTTCATTTACATGTTAATAACCTAGAGGCCTGCACAAACCGCAGAATAAATGCTTTTTATTACACGCGTATCTGTTCCAATGCAGCTTGAATGAAAACTCTGGTAATTAATTGTTTTAAGCGATTCTATTAAAAACTGTCTGGCAGCAATCTGTGCCGAATGTTGAATATTTATAGAAGCTGTGTGGAGAAACGCCACCCATCGCCCCACTTCATTCTCTTAAAGCTAGATGGCATTTTGCACAACCCTTCCCTCATGCACAGCCA